>NW_028122821.1:0-146505 GCF_965194805.1 Balaenoptera borealis | reverse complement strand
TGTTCTGTTTTGTAATTCAGTTCAAGGGTAGCGGTTTTGACATTCCCTCTATGAGTGATATCTCATGATAAGTGTCTTTTTCTGTGTGACTTATTTCACTTAGAATCGTCGTACCTAAATCCACTCATCATGCTGCTACTAGCCTTATGACGTTGATTTCATGGCTGAGTGATATTCCATTGTACATAAGGACCCGCAACTTCTTTATCCATTCTTCTCTTTCCTGGGATATTTAAGGTGTAACGAAGTGGAGGTTCTTGTCAACAGAGCAGCCCAAAACTTTGGGGTGCCTGTGTCTTGCTGATTTTTAGTTTTCCCAATTTATACGCCCATGAGAGGAAGTGCCCTATGGTCTCTAAGCTGAGTTTTTTAGATGTTTCAGGACACACCGTACACTTCTCCAGTGTGGCTGTTGGCAATTTACATCCCGCCCATCAGCGTAGGCAAGGCTCCCCTTTCTCCAAGGCCTGTCCAGCATTTCTGGTTTTGACACTTTATTCATCATGGCCCTTTGACCGATGGGAAGCGAGACTTCTTTGTAGCGCTGATTTGCCTTTCCAGGTTGCTTGGTTGGCCAAAAAGGGCGTATGCGTTTTTTCCTGAATATATTCAGGAAAAAACGCATACGCCCTTTTTGGCCAAGGGCATCATTGTCGAGGTTTTGCCGCTTTTCCTGTGCTTTAAAGGCGATTCGAATCTACCTCCTGAAATCTGTTTCCTGCAATTCTGCCTTGCTTTCAAATCCTCTTCGTTACCTTCCCTCAATATATTTGTGGACGAGAGTTATCATTTCTAAGACTGCAGGTTTGTGAATTGCAGTGCCCCTGAGCTCCATTCTTCAACTCGCTTTCTTGGGAGCTGGCCGCAAAAGCGCAGGATTGCTTCAGGCCGTATTCTGGTTCCTGGCGGCAGGCTGAGCCTGTGGTTAATTCTTCTTCCTGATGGGAAAATAGAATGACCTGTGCCTGCCCCAACACCTAGAGCTAGTCTCTCATTGGTTTCCCCTCTTCCCGTTCATCCTCAGGACAATTTGCAACCTGTACGGAACAGGAGGATAAAGGTGCTGATTCTCCAAGGAGGGAGATTGCTAGTAAAGCGGCTGGAATGGCGAACCGGAGCACAAGGAGATGAGAAATGAGGTGCGTTTTAGAAACCTTTCCCGATCACACGGTGTACCATCTTCGGGGTTTCTCATGCATGTTTTCAATGTAGGACGATGCCCTTGAACCTGGAGATTTGGGACCCATGGGATGGGTACCACGCCGTATTACTTTAAAGGGTCTGCGTTAGCTCAGCCAACCTCACCAAACCTCTCAGCCCCACGAGTGTCCACCCTTATGTCTCAATCAGCTGTGGGTCTAGATATGGTCAATCCAGGTGGCATCACAGCCCCTGAACGAATTTTGTAAGAATTTCTCTCTCTTTCACTTTCTTTGTTTCACGGGTTTTTTAAAGTAATTGATTTTTATAATGGGGTTTAGCTGCTTTTCACTGCTGTGTTTATGCCGCTTTACACCCACTTGACTCACTTACAGAGAGATATCAATACATAGGTTTTAAGATTCTTACTAGTCAGATATATTCTTGGGCGGTGAATAGGGGGTGTTGAGTCCAGTTCACTGAGCAAGGAGTAGGTCTTGTCTATTACATATTGGGTTTCTGGAACGGTATCTGAGCTAATTTGAAACCCTTGTTTTATGCATCACCCCACCTCACCTTTCCCGTTAAGCAGCCATAGTGTGTTTTCTAAACGTGTGACTCTGTTCTGTTTTGTAATTCAGTTCAAGGGTAGCGGTTTTGACATTCCCTCTATAAGTGATATCTCATGATAAGTGTCTTTTTCTGTGTGACTTATTTCACTTAGAATCGTCGTACCTAAATCCACTCATCATGCTGCTACTAGCCTTATGACGTTGATTTCATGGCTGAGTGATATTCCATTGTACATAAGGACCGCAACTTCTTTATCCGTTCTTCTCTTTCCTGGGATATTTAAGGTGTAACGAAGTGGAGGTTCTTGTCAACAGAGCAGCCCAAAACTTTGGGGTGCCTGTGTCTTGCTGATTTTTAGTTTTCCCAATTTATACACCCATGAGAGGAAGTGCCCTATGGTCTCTAAGCTGAGTTTTTTAGATGTTTCAGGACACACCGTACACTTCTCCAGTGTGGCTGTTGGCAATTTACATCCCGCCCATCAGCGTAGCAAGGCTCCCCTTTCTCCAAGGCCTGTCCAGCATTTCTGGTTTTGACACTTTATTCATCATGGCCCTTTGACCGATGGGAAGCGAGATTCTTTGTAGCGCTGATTTGCCTTTCCAGGTTGCTTGGTTGGCCAAAAAGGGCGTATGCGTTTTTTCCTGAATATATTCAGGAAAAAACGCATACGCCCTTTTTGGCCAAGGGCATCATTGTCGAGGTTTTGCCGCTTTTCCTGTGCTTTAAAGGCGATTCGAATCTACCTCCTGAAATCTGTTTCCTGCAATTCTGCCTTGCTTTCAGATCCTCTTCGTTACCTTCCCTCAATATATTTGTGGACGAGAGTTATCATTTCTAAGACTGCAGGTTTGTGAATTGCAGTGCCCCTGAGCTCCATTCTTCAACTCGCTTTCTTGGGAGCTGGCCGCAAAAGCGCAGGATTGCTTCAGGCCGTATTCTGGTTCCTGGCGGCAGGCTGAGCCTGTGGTTAATTCTTCTTCCTGATGGGAAAATAGAATGACCTGTGCCTGCCCCAACACCTAGAGCTAGTCTCTCATTGGTTCCCCCTCTTCCCGTTCATCCTCAGGACAATTAGCAACCTGTACGGAACAGGAGGATAAAGGTGCTGATTCTCCAAGGAGGGAGATTGCTAGTAAAGCGGCTGGAATGGTGAACCGGAGCACAAGGAGATGAGAAATGAGGTGCGTTTTAGAAACCTTTCCCGATCACACGGTGTACCATCTTCGGGGTTTCTCATGCATGTTTTCAATGTAGGACGATGCCCTTGAACCTGGAGATTTGGGACCCATGGGATGGGTACCACGCCGTATTACTTTAAAGGGTCTGCGTTTTCTCACCCAACCTCACCAAACCTCTCAGCCTCAAGAGTGTCCACCCTTATGTCTCAATCAGCTGTGGGTCTAGATATGGTCAATCCAGGTGGCATCACAGCCCCTGAACGAATTTTGTAAGAATTTCTCTCTCTTTCACTGTCTTTGTTTCACGGGTTTTGAAACGTAATTGATTTTTATAATGGGGTTTAGCTGCTTTTCACTGCTGTGTTTATGCCGCTTTACACCCACTTGACTCACTTACAGAGAGATATCAATACATAGGTTTTAAGATTCTTACTAGTCAGATATATTCTTGGGCGGTGAATAGGGGGTGTTGAGTCCAGTTCACTGAGCAAGGAGTAGGTCTTGTCTATTACATATTGGGTTTATGGAACGGTATCTGAGCTAATTTGAAACCCTTGTTTTATGCATCACCCCACCTCACCTTTCCCGTTAAGCAGCCATAGTGTGTTTTCTAAACGTGTGACTCTGTTCTGTTTTGTAATGCAGTTCAAGGGTAGCGGTTTTGACATTCCCTCTATAAGTGATATCTCATGATAAGTGTCTTTTTCTGTGTGACTTATTTCACTTAGAATCGTCGTACCTAAATCCACTCATCATGCTGCTACTAGCCTTATGACGTTGATTTCATGGCTGAGTGATATTCCATTGTACATAAGGACCACAACTTCTTTATCCATTCTTCTCTTTCCTGGGATATTTAAGGTGTAACGAAGTGGAGGTTCTTGTCAACAGAGCAGCCCAAAACTTTGGGGTGCCTGTGTCTTGCTGATTTTTAGTTTTCCCAATTTATACGCCCATGAGAGGAAGTGCCCTATGGTCTCTAAGCTGAGTTTTTTAGATGTTTCAGGACACACCGTACACTTCTCCAGTGTGGCTGTTGGCAATTTACATCCCGCCCATCAGCGTAGCAAGGCTCCCATTTCTCCAAGGCCTGTCCTGCATTTCTGGTTTTGACACTTTATTCAGCATGGCCCTTTTGACCGATGGGAAGCGAGACTTCTTTGTAGCGCTGATTTGCCTTTCCAGGTTGCTTGGTTGGCCAAAAAGGGCGTATGCGTTTTTTCCTGAATATATTCAGGAAAAAACGCATACGCCCTTTTTGGCCAAGGGCATCATTGTCGAGGTTTTGCCGCTTTTCCTGTGCTTTAAAGGCGATTCGAATCTACCTCCTGAAATCTGTTTCCTGCAATTCTGCCTTGCTTTCAAATCCTCTTCGTTGCCTTCCCTCAATATATTTGTGGACGAGAGTTATCATTTCTAAGACTGCAGGTTTGTGAATTGCAGTGCCCCTGAGCTCCATTCTTCAACTCGCTTTCTTGGGAGCTGGCCGCAAAAGCGCAGGATTGCTTCAGGCCGTATTCTGGTTCCTGGCGGCAGGCTGAGCCTGTGGTTAATTCTTCTTCCTGATGGGAAAATAGAATGACCTGTGCCTGCCCCAACACCTAGAGCTAGTCTCTCATTGGTTCCCCCTCTTCCCGTTCATCCTCAGGACAATTTGCAACCTGTACGGAACAGGAGGATAAAGGTGCTGATTCTCCAAGGAGGGAGATTGCTAGTAAAGCGGCTGGAATGGCGAACCGGAGCACAAGGAGATGAGAAATGAGGTGCGTTTTAGAAACCTTTCCCGATCACACGGTGTACCATCTTCGGGGTTCCTCATGCATGTTTTCAATGTAGGACGATGCCCTTGAACCTGGAGATTTGGGACCCATGGGATGGGTACCACGCCGTATTACTTTAAAGGGTCTGCGTTAGCTCAGCCAACCTCACCAAACCTCTCAGCCCCACGAGTGTCCACCCTTATGTCTCAATCAGCTGTGGGTCTAGATATGGTCAATCCAGGTGGCATCACAGCCCCTGAACGAATTTTGTAAGAATTTCTCTCTCTTTCACTGTCTTTGTTTCACGGGTTTTTTAAAGTAATTGATTTTTATAATGGGGTTTAGCTGCTTTTCACTGCTGTGTTTATGCCGCTTTACACCCACTTGACTCACTTACAGAGAGATATCAATACATAGGTTTTAAGATTCTTACTAGTCAGATATATTCTTGGGCGGTGAATAGGGGGTGTTGAGTCCAGTTCACTGAGCAAGGAGTAGGTCTTGTCTATTACATATTGGGTTTCTGGAACGGTATCTGAGCTAATTTGAAACCCTTGTTTTATGCATCACCCCACCTCACCTTTCCCGTTAAGCAGCCATAGTCTGTTTTCTAAACGTGTGACTCTGTTCTGTTTTGTAATTCAGTTCAAGGGTAGCGGTTTTGACATTCCCTCTATGAGTGATATCTCATGATAAGTGTCTTTTTCTGTGTGACTTATTTCACTTAGAATCGTCGTACCTAAATCCACTCATCATGCTGCTACTAGCCTTATGACGTTGATTTCATGGCTGAGTGATATTCCATTGTACATAAGGACCGCAACTTCTTTATCCATTCTTCTCTTTCCTGGGATATTTAAGGTGTAACGAAGTGGAGGTTCTTGTCAACAGAGCAGCCCAAAACTTTGGGGTGCCTGTGTCTTGCTGATTTTTAGTTTTCCCAATTTATACGCCCATGAGAGGAAGTGCCCTATGGTCTCTAAGCTGAGTTTTTTAGATGTTTCAGGACACACCGTACACTTCTCCAGTGTGGCTGTTGGCAATTTACATCCCGCCCATCAGCGTAGCAAGGCTCCCCTTTCTCCAAGGCCTGTCCAGCATTTCTGGTTTTGACACTTTATTCATCATGGCCCTTTGACCGATGGGAAGCGAGACTTCTTTGTAGCGCTGATTTGCCTTTCCAGGTTGCTTGGTTGGCCAAAAAGGGCGTATGCGTTTTTTCCTGAATATATTCAGGAAAAAACGCATACGCCCTTTTTGGCCAAGGGCATCATTGTCGAGGTTTTGCCGCTTTTCCTGTGCTTTAAAGGCGATTCGAATCTACCTCCTGAAATCTGTTTCCTGCAATTCTGCCTTGCTTTCAAATCCTCTTCGTTACCTTCCCTCAATATATTTGTGGACGAGAGTTATCATTTCTAAGACTGCAGGTTTGTGAATTGCAGTGCCCCTGAGCTCCATTCTTCAACTCGCTTTCTTGGGAGCTGGCCGCAAAAGCGCAGGATTGCTTCAGGCCGTATTCTGGTTCCTGGCGGCAGGCTGAGCCTGTGGTTAATTCTTCTTCCTGATGGGAAAATAGAATGACCTGTGCCTGCCCCAACACCTAGAGCTAGTCTCTCATTGGTTCCCCCTCTTCCCGTTCATCCTCAGGACAATTAGCAACCTGTACGGAACAGGAGGATAAAGGTGCTGATTCTCCAAGGAGGGAGATTGCTAGTAAAGCGGCTGGAATGGCGAACCGGAGCACAAGGAGATGAGAAATGAGGTGCGTTTTAGAAACCTTTCCCGATCACACGGTGTACCATCTTCGGGGTTTCTCATGCATGTTTTCAATGTAGGACGATGCCCTTGAACCTGGAGATTTGGGACCCATGGGATGGGTACCACGCCGTATTACTTTAAAGGGTCTGCGTTAGCTCAGCCAACCTCACCAAACCTCTCAGCCCCACGAGTGTCCACCCTTATGTCTCAATCAGCTGTGGGTCTAGATATGGTCAATCCAGGTGGCATCACAGCCCCTGAACGAATTTTGTAAGAATTTCTCTCTCTTTCACTTTCTTTGTTTCACGGGTTTTTTAAAGTAATTGATTTTTATAATGGGGTTTAGCTGCTTTTCACTGCTGTGTTTATGCCGCTTTACACCCACTTGACTCACTTACAGAGAGATATCAATACATAGGTTTTAAGATTCTTACTAGTCAGATATATTCTTGGGCGGTGAATAGGGGGTGTTGAGTCCAGTTCACTGAGCAAGGAGTAGGTCTTGTCTATTACATATTGGGTTTCTGGAACGGTATCTGAGCTAATTTGAAACCCTTGTTTTATGCATCACCCCACCTCACCTTTCCCGTTAAGCAGCCATAGTGTGTTTTCTAAACGTGTGACTCTGTTCTGTTTTGTAATTCAGTTCAAGGGTAGCGGTTTTGACATTCCCTCTATAAGTGATATCTCATGATAAGTGTCTTTTTCTGTGTGACTTATTTCACTTAGAATCGTCGTACCTAAATCCACTCATCATGCTGCTACTAGCCTTATGACGTTGATTTCATGGCTGAGTGATATTCCATTGTACATAAGGACCGCAACTTCTTTATCCGTTCTTCTCTTTCCTGGGATATTTAAGGTGTAACGAAGTGGAGGTTCTTGTCAACAGAGCAGCCCAAAACTTTGGGGTGCCTGTGTCTTGCTGATTTTTAGTTTTCCCAATTTATACACCCATGAGAGGAAGTGCCCTATGGTCTCTAAGCTGAGTTTTTTAGATGTTTCAGGACACACCGTACACTTCTCCAGTGTGGCTGTTGGCAATTTACATCCCGCCCATCAGCGTAGCAAGGCTCCCCTTTCTCCAAGGCCTGTCCAGCATTTCTGGTTTTGACACTTTATTCATCATGGCCCTTTGACCGATGGGAAGCGAGATTCTTTGTAGCGCTGATTTGCCTTTCCAGGTTGCTTGGTTGGCCAAAAAGGGCGTATGCGTTTTTTCCTGAATATATTCAGGAAAAAACGCATACGCCCTTTTTGGCCAAGGGCATCATTGTCGAGGTTTTGCCGCTTTTCCTGTGCTTTAAAGGCGATTCGAATCTACCTCCTGAAATCTGTTTCCTGCAATTCTGCCTTGCTTTCAGATCCTCTTCGTTACCTTCCCTCAATATATTTGTGGACGAGAGTTATCATTTCTAAGACTGCAGGTTTGTGAATTGCAGTGCCCCTGAGCTCCATTCTTCAACTCGCTTTCTTGGGAGCTGGCCGCAAAAGCGCAGGATTGCTTCAGGCCGTATTCTGGTTCCTGGCGGCAGGCTGAGCCTGTGGTTAATTCTTCTTCCTGATGGGAAAATAGAATGACCTGTGCCTGCCCCAACACCTAGAGCTAGTCTCTCATTGGTTCCCCCTCTTCCCGTTCATCCTCAGGACAATTAGCAACCTGTACGGAACAGGAGGATAAAGGTGCTGATTCTCCAAGGAGGGAGATTGCTAGTAAAGCGGCTGGAATGGTGAACCGGAGCACAAGGAGATGAGAAATGAGGTGCGTTTTAGAAACCTTTCCCGATCACACGGTGTACCATCTTCGGGGTTTCTCATGCATGTTTTCAATGTAGGACGATGCCCTTGAACCTGGAGATTTGGGACCCATGGGATGGGTACCACGCCGTATTACTTTAAAGGGTCTGCGTTTTCTCACCCAACCTCACCAAACCTCTCAGCCTCAAGAGTGTCCACCCTTATGTCTCAATCAGCTGTGGGTCTAGATATGGTCAATCCAGGTGGCATCACAGCCCCTGAACGAATTTTGTAAGAATTTCTCTCTCTTTCACTGTCTTTGTTTCACGGGTTTTGAAACGTAATTGATTTTTATAATGGGGTTTAGCTGCTTTTCACTGCTGTGTTTATGCCGCTTTACACCCACTTGACTCACTTACAGAGAGATATCAATACATAGGTTTTAAGATTCTTACTAGTCAGATATATTCTTGGGCGGTGAATAGGGGGTGTTGAGTCCAGTTCACTGAGCAAGGAGTAGGTCTTGTCTATTACATATTGGGTTTATGGAACGGTATCTGAGCTAATTTGAAACCCTTGTTTTATGCATCACCCCACCTCACCTTTCCCGTTAAGCAGCCATAGTGTGTTTTCTAAACGTGTGACTCTGTTCTGTTTTGTAATGCAGTTCAAGGGTAGCGGTTTTGACATTCCCTCTATAAGTGATATCTCATGATAAGTGTCTTTTTCTGTGTGACTTATTTCACTTAGAATCGTCGTACCTAAATCCACTCATCATGCTGCTACTAGCCTTATGACGTTGATTTCATGGCTGAGTGATATTCCATTGTACATAAGGACCACAACTTCTTTATCCATTCTTCTCTTTCCTGGGATATTTAAGGTGTAACGAAGTGGAGGTTCTTGTCAACAGAGCAGCCCAAAACTTTGGGGTGCCTGTGTCTTGCTGATTTTTAGTTTTCCCAATTTATACGCCCATGAGAGGAAGTGCCCTATGGTCTCTAAGCTGAGTTTTTTAGATGTTTCAGGACACACCGTACACTTCTCCAGTGTGGCTGTTGGCAATTTACATCCCGCCCATCAGCGTAGCAAGGCTCCCATTTCTCCAAGGCCTGTCCTGCATTTCTGGTTTTGACACTTTATTCAGCATGGCCCTTTTGACCGATGGGAAGCGAGACTTCTTTGTAGCGCTGATTTGCCTTTCCAGGTTGCTTGGTTGGCCAAAAAGGGCGTATGCGTTTTTTCCTGAATATATTCAGGAAAAAACGCATACGCCCTTTTTGGCCAAGGGCATCATTGTCGAGGTTTTGCCGCTTTTCCTGTGCTTTAAAGGCGATTCGAATCTACCTCCTGAAATCTGTTTCCTGCAATTCTGCCTTGCTTTCAAATCCTCTTCGTTGCCTTCCCTCAATATATTTGTGGACGAGAGTTATCATTTCTAAGACTGCAGGTTTGTGAATTGCAGTGCCCCTGAGCTCCATTCTTCAACTCGCTTTCTTGGGAGCTGGCCGCAAAAGCGCAGGATTGCTTCAGGCCGTATTCTGGTTCCTGGCGGCAGGCTGAGCCTGTGGTTAATTCTTCTTCCTGATGGGAAAATAGAATGACCTGTGCCTGCCCCAACACCTAGAGCTAGTCTCTCATTGGTTCCCCCTCTTCCCGTTCATCCTCAGGACAATTTGCAACCTGTACGGAACAGGAGGATAAAGGTGCTGATTCTCCAAGGAGGGAGATTGCTAGTAAAGCGGCTGGAATGGCGAACCGGAGCACAAGGAGATGAGAAATGAGGTGCGTTTTAGAAACCTTTCCCGATCACACGGTGTACCATCTTCGGGGTTCCTCATGCATGTTTTCAATGTAGGACGATGCCCTTGAACCTGGAGATTTGGGACCCATGGGATGGGTACCACGCCGTATTACTTTAAAGGGTCTGCGTTAGCTCAGCCAACCTCACCAAACCTCTCAGCCCCACGAGTGTCCACCCTTATGTCTCAATCAGCTGTGGGTCTAGATATGGTCAATCCAGGTGGCATCACAGCCCCTGAACGAATTTTGTAAGAATTTCTCTCTCTTTCACTGTCTTTGTTTCACGGGTTTTTTAAAGTAATTGATTTTTATAATGGGGTTTAGCTGCTTTTCACTGCTGTGTTTATGCCGCTTTACACCCACTTGACTCACTTACAGAGAGATATCAATACATAGGTTTTAAGATTCTTACTAGTCAGATATATTCTTGGGCGGTGAATAGGGGGTGTTGAGTCCAGTTCACTGAGCAAGGAGTAGGTCTTGTCTATTACATATTGGGTTTCTGGAACGGTATCTGAGCTAATTTGAAACCCTTGTTTTATGCATCACCCCACCTCACCTTTCCCGTTAAGCAGCCATAGTCTGTTTTCTAAACGTGTGACTCTGTTCTGTTTTGTAATTCAGTTCAAGGGTAGCGGTTTTGACATTCCCTCTATAAGTGATATCTCATGATAAGTGTCTTTTTCTGTGTGACTTATTTCACTTAGAATCGTCGTACCTAAATCCACTCATCATGCTGCTACTAGCCTTATGACGTTGATTTCATGGCTGAGTGATATTCCATTGTACATAAGGACCGCAACTTCTTTATCCATTCTTCTCTTTCCTGGGATATTTAAGGTGTAACGAAGTGGAGGTTCTTGTCAACAGAGCAGCCCAAAACTTTGGGGTGCCTGTGTCTTGCTGATTTTTAGTTTTCCCAATTTATACGCCCATGAGAGGAAGTGCCCTATGGTCTCTAAGCTGAGTTTTTTAGATGTTTCAGGACACACCGTACACTTCTCCAGTGTGGCTGTTGGCAATTTACATCCCGCCCATCAGCGTAGCAAGGCTCCCCTTTCTCCAAGGCCTGTCCAGCATTTCTGGTTTTGACACTTTATTCATCATGGCCCTTTGACCGATGGGAAGCGAGACTTCTTTGTAGCGCTGATTTGCCTTTCCAGGTTGCTTGGTTGGCCAAAAAGGGCGTATGCGTTTTTTCCTGAATATATTCAGGAAAAAACGCATACGCCCTTTTTGGCCAAGGGCATCATTGTCGAGGTTTTGCCGCTTTTCCTGTGCTTTAAAGGCGATTCGAATCTACCTCCTGAAATCTGTTTCCTGCAATTCTGCCTTGCTTTCAAATCCTCTTCGTTACCTTCCCTCAATATATTTGTGGACGAGAGTTATCATTTCTAAGACTGCAGGTTTGTGAATTGCAGTGCCCCTGAGCTCCATTCTTCAACTCGCTTTCTTGGGAGCTGGCCGCAAAAGCGCAGGATTGCTTCAGGCCGTATTCTGGTTCCTGGCGGCAGGCTGAGCCTGTGGTTAATTCTTCTTCCTGATGGGAAAATAGAATGACCTGTGCCTGCCCCAACACCTAGAGCTAGTCTCTCATTGGTTCCCCCTCTTCCCGTTCATCCTCAGGACAATTAGCAACCTGTACGGAACAGGAGGATAAAGGTGCTGATTCTCCAAGGAGGGAGATTGCTAGTAAAGCGGCTGGAATGGCGAACCGGAGCACAAGGAGATGAGAAATGAGGTGCGTTTTAGAAACCTTTCCCGATCACACGGTGTACCATCTTCGGGGTTTCTCATGCATGTTTTCAATGTAGGACGATGCCCTTGAACCTGGAGATTTGGGACCCATGGGATGGGTACCACGCCGTATTACTTTAAAGGGTCTGCGTTAGCTCAGCCAACCTCACCAAACCTCTCAGCCCCACGAGTGTCCACCCTTATGTCTCAATCAGCTGTGGGTCTAGATATGGTCAATCCAGGTGGCATCACAGCCCCTGAACGAATTTTGTAAGAATTTCTCTCTCTTTCACTTTCTTTGTTTCACGGGTTTTTTAAAGTAATTGATTTTTATAATGGGGTTTAGCTGCTTTTCACTGCTGTGTTTATGCCGCTTTACACCCACTTGACTCACTTACAGAGAGATATCAATACATAGGTTTTAAGATTCTTACTAGTCAGATATATTCTTGGGCGGTGAATAGGGGGTGTTGAGTCCAGTTCACTGAGCAAGGAGTAGGTCTTGTCTATTACATATTGGGTTTCTGGAACGGTATCTGAGCTAATTTGAAACCCTTGTTTTATGCATCACCCCACCTCACCTTTCCCGTTAAGCAGCCATAGTGTGTTTTCTAAACGTGTGACTCTGTTCTGTTTTGTAATTCAGTTCAAGGGTAGCGGTTTTGACATTCCCTCTATAAGTGATATCTCATGATAAGTGTCTTTTTCTGTGTGACTTATTTCACTTAGAATCGTCGTACCTAAATCCACTCATCATGCTGCTACTAGCCTTATGACGTTGATTTCATGGCTGAGTGATATTCCATTGTACATAAGGACCGCAACTTCTTTATCCGTTCTTCTCTTTCCTGGGATATTTAAGGTGTAACGAAGTGGAGGTTCTTGTCAACAGAGCAGCCCAAAACTTTGGGGTGCCTGTGTCTTGCTGATTTTTAGTTTTCCCAATTTATACACCCATGAGAGGAAGTGCCCTATGGTCTCTAAGCTGAGTTTTTTAGATGTTTCAGGACACACCGTACACTTCTCCAGTGTGGCTGTTGGCAATTTACATCCCGCCCATCAGCGTAGCAAGGCTCCCCTTTCTCCAAGGCCTGTCCAGCATTTCTGGTTTTGACACTTTATTCATCATGGCCCTTTGACCGATGGGAAGCGAGATTCTTTGTAGCGCTGATTTGCCTTTCCAGGTTGCTTGGTTGGCCAAAAAGGGCGTATGCGTTTTTTCCTGAATATATTCAGGAAAAAACGCATACGCCCTTTTTGGCCAAGGGCATCATTGTCGAGGTTTTGCCGCTTTTCCTGTGCTTTAAAGGCGATTCGAATCTACCTCCTGAAATCTGTTTCCTGCAATTCTGCCTTGCTTTCAGATCCTCTTCGTTACCTTCCCTCAATATATTTGTGGACGAGAGTTATCATTTCTAAGACTGCAGGTTTGTGAATTGCAGTGCCCCTGAGCTCCATTCTTCAACTCGCTTTCTTGGGAGCTGGCCGCAAAAGCGCAGGATTGCTTCAGGCCGTATTCTGGTTCCTGGCGGCAGGCTGAGCCTGTGGTTAATTCTTCTTCCTGATGGGAAAATAGAATGACCTGTGCCTGCCCCAACACCTAGAGCTAGTCTCTCATTGGTTCCCCCTCTTCCCGTTCATCCTCAGGACAATTAGCAACCTGTACGGAACAGGAGGATAAAGGTGCTGATTCTCCAAGGAGGGAGATTGCTAGTAAAGCGGCTGGAATGGTGAACCGGAGCACAAGGAGATGAGAAATGAGGTGCGTTTTAGAAACCTTTCCCGATCACACGGTGTACCATCTTCGGGGTTTCTCATGCATGTTTTCAATGTAGGACGATGCCCTTGAACCTGGAGATTTGGGACCCATGGGATGGGTACCACGCCGTATTACTTTAAAGGGTCTGCGTTTTCTCACCCAACCTCACCAAACCTCTCAGCCTCAAGAGTGTCCACCCTTATGTCTCAATCAGCTGTGGGTCTAGATATGGTCAATCCAGGTGGCATCACAGCCCCTGAACGAATTTTGTAAGAATTTCTCTCTCTTTCACTGTCTTTGTTTCACGGGTTTTGAAACGTAATTGATTTTTATAATGGGGTTTAGCTGCTTTTCACTGCTGTGTTTATGCCGCTTTACACCCACTTGACTCACTTACAGAGAGATATCAATACATAGGTTTTAAGATTCTTACTAGTCAGATATATTCTTGGGCGGTGAATAGGGGGTGTTGAGTCCAGTTCACTGAGCAAGGAGTAGGTCTTGTCTATTACATATTGGGTTTATGGAACGGTATCTGAGCTAATTTGAAACCCTTGTTTTATGCATCACCCCACTTCACCTTTCCCGTTAAGCAGCCATAGTGTGTTTTCTAAACGTGTGACTCTGTTCTGTTTTGTAATTCAGTTCAAGGGTAGCGGTTTTGACATTCCCTCTATAAGTGATATCTCATGATAAGTGTCTTTTTCTGTGTGACTTATTTCACTTAGAATCGTCGTACCTAAATCCACTCATCATGCTGCTACTAGCCTTATGACGTTGATTTCATGGCTGAGTGATATTCCATTGTACATAAGGACCACAACTTCTTTATCCATTCTTCTCTTTCCTGGGATATTTAAGGTGTAACGAAGTGGAGGTTCTTGTCAACAGAGCAGCCCAAAACTTTGGGGTGCCTGTGTCTTGCTGATTTTTAGTTTTCCCAATTTATACGCCCATGAGAGGAAGTGCCCTATGGTCTCTAAGCTGAGTTTTTTAGATGTTTCAGGACACACCGTACACTTCTCCAGTGTGGCTGTTGGCAATTTACATCCCGCCCATCAGCGTAGCAAGGCTCCCATTTCTCCAAGGCCTGTCCTGCATTTCTGGTTTTGACACTTTATTCAGCATGGCCCTTTTGACCGATGGGAAGCGAGACTTCTTTGTAGCGCTGATTTGCCTTTCCAGGTTGCTTGGTTGGCCAAAAAGGGCGTATGCGTTTTTTCCTGAATATATTCAGGAAAAAACGCATACGCCCTTTTTGGCCAAGGGCATCATTGTCGAGGTTTTGCCGCTTTTCCTGTGCTTTAAAGGCGATTCGAATCTACCTCCTGAAATCTGTTTCCTGCAATTCTGCCTTGCTTTCAAATCCTCTTCGTTGCCTTCCCTCAATATATTTGTGGACGAGAGTTATCATTTCTAAGTCTGCAGGTTTGTGAATTGCAGTGCCCCTGAGCTCCATTCTTCAACTCGCTTTCTTGGGAGCTGGCCGCAAAAGCGCAGGATTGCTTCAGGCCGTATTCTGGTTCCTGGCGGCAGGCTGAGCCTGTGGTTAATTCTTCTTCCTGATGGGAAAATAGAATGACCTGTGCCTGCCCCAACACCTAGAGCTAGTCTCTCATTGGTTCCCCCTCTTCCCGTTCATCCTCAGGACAATTAGCAACCTGTACGGAACAGGAGGATAAAGGTGCTGATTCTCCAAGGAGGGAGATTGCTAGTAAAGCGGCTGGAATGGTGAACCGGAGCACAAGGAGATGAGAAATGAGGTGCGTTTTAGAAACCTTTCCCGATCACACGGTGTACCATCTTCGGGGTTTCTCATGCATGTTTTCAATGTAGGACGATGCCCTTGAACCTGGAGATTTGGGACCCATGGGATGGGTACCACGCCGTATTACTTTAAAGGGTCTGCGTTTTCTCACCCAACCTCACCAAACCTCTCAGCCCCAAGAGTGTCCACCCTTATGTCTCAATCAGCTGTGGGTCTAGATATGGTCAATCCAGGTGGCATCACAGCCCCTGAACGAATTTTGTAAGAATTTCTCTCTCTTTCACTGTCTTTGTTTCACGGGTTTTGAAACGTAATTGATTTTTATAATGGGGTTTAGCTGCTTTTCACTGCTGTGTTTATGCCGCTTTACACCCATTTGACTCACTTACAGAGAGATATCAATACATAGGTTTTAAGATTCTTACTAGTCAGATATATTCTTGGGCGGTGAATAGGGGGTGTTGAGTCCAGTTCACTGAGCAAGGAGTAGGTCTTGTCTATTACATATTGGGTTTCTGGAACGGTATCTGAGCTAATTTGAAACCCGTGTTTTATGCATCACCCCACCTCACCTTTCCCGTTAAGCAGCCATAGTGTGTTTTCTAAACGTGTGACTCTGTTCTGTTTTGTAATTCAGTTCAAGGGTAGCGGTTTTTACATTCCCTCTATGAGTGATATCTTATGATAAGTGTCTTTTTCTGTGTGACTTATTTCACTTAGAATCGTCATATCTAAATCCACTCATCATGCTGCTACTAGCCTTATGACATTGATTTCATGGCTGAGTGATATTCCATTGTACATAAGGACCGCAACTTCTTTATCCATTCTTCTCTTTCCTGGGATATTTAAGGTGTAGCCAAGTGGAGGTTCTTGTCAACAGAGTAGCCCAAAACTTTGGGGTGCCTGTGTCTTGCTGAGTTTTAGTTTTCCCAATTTATACGCCCATGAGTGGAAGTGCGCTATGCTCTCTAAGCTGAGTTTTTTAGATGTTTCAGGACACACTGTACACTTCTCCAGAGTGGCTGTTGGCAATTTACATCCCGCCCATCAGCGTAGCAAGGCTCCCATTTCTCCATGGCCTGTCCTGCATTTCTGGTTTTGACACTTTATTCAGCATGGCCCTTTTGACCGATGGGAAGCGAGACTTCTTTGTAGCGCTGATTCGCCTTTCCAGGTTGCTTGGTTGGCCAAAAAGGGCGTATGCGTTTTTTCCTGAATATATTCAGGAAAAAACGCATACGCCCTTTTTGGCCAAGGGCATCATTGTCGAGGTTTTTCCGCTTTTCCTGTGCTTTAAAGGCGATTCGAATCTACCTCCTGAAATCTGTTTCCTGCAATTCTGCCTTGCTTTCAAATCCTCTTCGTTGCCTTCCCTCAATATATTTGTGGACGAGAGTTATCATTTCTAAGACTGCAGGTTTGTGAATTGCAGTGCCCCTGAGCTCCATTCTTCAACTCGCTTTCTTGGGAGCTGGCCGCAAAAGCGCAGGATTGCTTCAGGCCGTATTCTGGTTCCTGGCGGCAGGCTGAGCCTGTGGTTAATTCTTCTTCCTGATGGGAAAATAGAATGACCTGTGCCTGCCCCAACACCTAGAGCTAGTCTCTCATTGGTTCCCCCTCTTCCCGTTCATCCTCAGGACAATTAGCAACCTGTACGGAACAGGAGGATAAAGGTGCTGATTCTCCAAGGAGGGAGATTGCTAGTAAAGCGGCTGGAATGGCGAACCGGAGCACAAGGAGATGAGAAATGAGGTGCGTTTTAGAAACCTTTCCCGATCACACGGTGTACCATCTTCGGGGTTTCTCATGCATGTTTTCAATGTAGGACGATGCCCTTGAACCTGGAGATTTGGGACCCATGGGATGGGTACCACGCCGTATTACTTTAAAGGGTCTGCGTTAGCTCAGCCAACCTCACCAAACCTCTCAGCCCCACGAGTGTCCACCCTTATGTCTCAATCAGCTGTGGGTCTAGATATGGTCAATCCAGGTGGCATCACAGCCCCTGAACGAATTTTGTAAGAATTTCTCTCTCTTTCACTGTCTTTGTTTCACGGGTTTTTTAAAGTAATTGATTTTTATAATGGGGTTTAGCTGCTTTTCACTGCTGTGTTTATGCCGCTTTACACCCACTTGACTCACTTACAGAGAGATATCAATACATAGGTTTTAAGATTCTTACTAGTCAGATATATTCTTGGGCGGTGAATAGGGGGTGTTGAGTCCAGTTCACTGAGCAAGGAGTAGGTCTTGTCTATTACATATTGGGTTTATGGAACGGTATCTGAGCTAATTTGAAACCCTTGTTTTATGCATCACCCCACCTCACCTTTCCCGTTAAGCAGCCATAGTGTGTTTTCTAAACGTGTGACTCTGTTCTGTTTTGTAATTCAGTTCAAGGGTAGCGGTTTTGACATTCCCTCTATAAGTGATATCTCATGATAAGTGTCTTTTTCTGTGTGACTTATTTCACTTAGAATCGTCGTACCTAAATCCACTCATCATGCTGCTACTAGCCTTATGACGTTGATTTCATGGCTGAGTGATATTCCATTGTACATAAGGACCACAACTTCTTTATCCATTCTTCTCTTTCCTGGGATATTTAAGGTGTAACGAAGTGGAGGTTCTTGTCAACAGAGCAGCCCAAAACTTTGGGGTGCCTGTGTCTTGCTGATTTTTAGTTTTCCCAATTTATACGCCCATGAGAGGAAGTGCCCTATGGTCTCTAAGCTGAGTTTTTTAGATGTTTCAGGACACACCGTACACTTCTCCAGTGTGGCTGTTGGCAATTTACATCCCGCCCATCAGCGTAGCAAGGCTCCCATTTCTCCAAGGCCTGTCCAGCATTTCTGCTTTTGACACTTTATTCAGCATGGCCCTTTTGACCGATGGGAAGCGAGACTTCTTTGTAGCGCTGATTTGCCTTTCCAGGTTGCTTGGTTGGCCAAAAAGGGCGTATGCGTTTTTTCCTGAATATATTCAGGAAAAAACGCATACGCCCTTTTTGGCCAAGGGCATCATTGTCGAGGTTTTGCCGCTTTTCCTGTGCTTTAAAGGCGATTCGAATCTACCTCCTGAAATCTGTTTCCTGCAATTCTGCCTTGCTTTCAAATCCTCTTCGTTGCCTTCCCTCAATATATTTGTGGACGAGAGTTATCATTTCTAATTCTGCAGGTTTGTGAATTGCAGTGCCCCTGAGCTCCATTCTTCAACTCGCTTTCTTGGGAGCTGGCCGCAAAAGCGCAGGATTGCTTCAGGCCGTATTCTGGTTCCTGGCGGCAGGCTGAGCCTGTGGTTAATTCTTCTTCCTGATGGGAAAATAGAATGACCTGTGCCTGCCCCAACACCTAGAGCTAGTCTCTCATTGGTTCCCCCTCTTCCCGTTCATCCTCAGGACAATTAGCAACCTGTACGGAACAGGAGGATAAAGGTGCTGATTCTCCAAGGAGGGAGATTGCTAGTAAAGCGGCTGGAATGGCGAACCGGAGCACAAGGAGATGAGAAATGAGGTGCGTTTTAGAAACCTTTCCCGATCACACGGTGTACCATCTTCGGGGTTTCTCATGCATGTTTTCAATGTAGGACGATGCCCTTGAACCTGGAGATTTGGGACCCATGGGATGGGTACCACGCCGTATTACTTTAAAGGGTCTGCGTTTTCTCACCCAACCTCACCAAACCTCTCAGCCCCACGAGTGTCCACCCTTATGTCTCAATCAGCTGTGGGTCTAGATATGGTCAATCCAGGTGGCATCACAGCCCCTGAACGAATTTTGTAAGAATTTCTCTCTCTTTCACTGTCTTTGTTTCACGGGTTTTTTAAAGTAATTGATTTTTATAATGGGGTTTAGCTGCTTTTCACTGCTGTGTTTATGCCGCTTTACACCCACTTGACTCACTTACAGAGAGATATCAATACATAGGTTTTAAGATTCTTACTAGTCAGATATATTCTTGGGCGGTGAATAGGGGGTGTTGAGTCCAGTTCACTGAGCAAGGAGTAGGTCTTGTCTATTACATATTGGGTTTATGGAACGGTATCTGAGCTAATTTGAAACCCTTGTTTTATGCATCACCCCACCTCACCTTTCCCGTTAAGCAGCCATAGTGTGTTTTCTAAACGTGTGACTCTGTTCTGTTTTGTAATGCAGTTCAAGGGTAGCGGTTTTGACATTCCCTCTATAAGTGATATCTCATGATAAGTGTCTTTTTCTGTGTGACTTATTTCACTTAGAATCGTCGTACCTAAATCCACTCATCATGCTGCTACTAGCCTTATGACGTTGATTTCATGGCTGAGTGATATTCCATTGTACATAAGGACCACAACTTCTTTATCCATTCTTCTCTTTCCTGGGATATTTAAGGTGTAACGAAGTGGAGGTTCTTGTCAACAGAGCAGCCCAAAACTTTGGGGTGCCTGTGTCTTGCTGATTTTTAGTTTTCCCAATTTATACGCCCATGAGAGGAAGTGCCCTATGGTCTCTAAGCTGAGTTTTTTAGATGTTTCAGGACACACCGTACACTTCTCCAGTGTGGCTGTTGGCAATTTACATCCCGCCCATCAGCGTAGCAAGGCTCCCATTTCTCCAAGGCCTGTCCAGCATTTCTGGTTTTGACACTTTATTCAGCATGGCCCTTTTGACCGATGGGAAGCGAGACTTCTTTGTAGCGCTGATTTGCCTTTCCAGGTTGCTTGGTTGGCCAAAAAGGGCGTATGCGTTTTTTCCTGAATATATTCAGGAAAAAACGCATACGCCCTTTTTGGCCAAGGGCATCATTGTCGAGGTTTTGCCGCTTTTCCTGTGCTTTAAAGGCGATTCGAATCTACCTCCTGAAATCTGTTTCCTGCAATTCTGCCTTGCTTTCAAATCCTCTTCGTTGCCTTCCCTCAATATATTTGTGGACGAGAGTTATCATTTCTAAGACTGCAGGTTTGTGAATTGCAGTGCCCCTGAGCTCCATTCTTCAACTCGCTTTCTTGGGAGCTGGCCGCAAAAGCGCAGGATTGCTTCAGGCCGTATTCTGGTTCCTGGCGGCAGGCTGAGCCTGTGGTTAATTCTTCTTCCTGATGGGAAAATAGAATGACCTGTGCCTGCCCCAACACCTAGAGCTAGTCTCTCATTGGTTCCCCCTCTTCCCGTTCATCCTCAGGACAATTTGCAACCTGTACGGAACAGGAGGATAAAGGTGCTGATTCTCCAAGGAGGGAGATTGCTAGTAAAGCGGCTGGAATGGCGAACCGGAGCACAAGGAGATGAGAAATGAGGTGCGTTTTAGAAACCTTTCCCGATCACACGGTGTACCATCTTCGGGGTTCCTCATGCATGTTTTCAATGTAGGACGATGCCCTTGAACCTGGAGATTTGGGACCCATGGGATGGGTACCACGCCGTATTACTTTAAAGGGTCTGCGTTAGCTCAGCCAACCTCACCAAACCTCTCAGCCCCACGAGTGTCCACCCTTATGTCTCAATCAGCTGTGGGTCTAGATATGGTCAATCCAGGTGGCATCACAGCCCCTGAACGAATTTTGTAAGAATTTCTCTCTCTTTCACTGTCTTTGTTTCACGGGTTTTTTAAAGTAATTGATTTTTATAATGGGGTTTAGCTGCTTTTCACTGCTGTGTTTATGCCGCTTTACACCCACTTGACTCACTTACAGAGAGATATCAATACATAGGTTTTAAGATTCTTACTAGTCAGATATATTCTTGGGCGGTGAATAGGGGGTGTTGAGTCCAGTTCACTGAGCAAGGAGTAGGTCTTGTCTATTACATATTGGGTTTCTGGA
This sequence comes from Balaenoptera borealis, assembly GCF_965194805.1. NCBI lineage: Eukaryota > Metazoa > Chordata > Mammalia > Artiodactyla > Balaenopteridae > Balaenoptera > Balaenoptera borealis. Next base: position 125,489 of record NW_028122821.1, on the reverse strand, counting down.
ACGGTATCTGAGCTAATTTGAAACCCTTGTTTTATGCATCACCCCACCTCACCTTTCCCGTTAAGCAGCCATAGTCTGTTTTCTAAACGTGTGACTCTGTTCTGTTTTGTAATTCAGTTCAAGGGTAGCGGTTTTGACATTCCCTCTATAAGTGATATCTCATGATAAGTGTCTTTTTCTGTGTGACTTATTTCACTTAGAATCGTCGTACCTAAATCCACTCATCATGCTGCTACTAGCCTTATGACGTTGATTTCATGGCTGAGTGATATTCCATTGTACATAAGGACCGCAACTTCTTTATCCATTCTTCTCTTTCCTGGGATATTTAAGGTGTAACGAAGTGGAGGTTCTTGTCAACAGAGCAGCCCAAAACTTTGGGGTGCCTGTGTCTTGCTGATTTTTAGTTTTCCCAATTTATACGCCCATGAGAGGAAGTGCCCTATGGTCTCTAAGCTGAGTTTTTTAGATGTTTCAGGACACACCGTACACTTCTCCAGTGTGGCTGTTGGCAATTTACATCCCGCCCATCAGCGTAGCAAGGCTCCCCTTTCTCCAAGGCCTGTCCAGCATTTCTGGTTTTGACACTTTATTCATCATGGCCCTTTGACCGATGGGAAGCGAGACTTCTTTGTAGCGCTGATTTGCCTTTCCAGGTTGCTTGGTTGGCCAAAAAGGGCGTATGCGTTTTTTCCTGAATATATTCAGGAAAAAACGCATACGCCCTTTTTGGCCAAGGGCATCATTGTCGAGGTTTTGCCGCTTTTCCTGTGCTTTAAAGGCGATTCGAATCTACCTCCTGAAATCTGTTTCCTGCAATTCTGCCTTGCTTTCAAATCCTCTTCGTTACCTTCCCTCAATATATTTGTGGACGAGAGTTATCATTTCTAAGACTGCAGGTTTGTGAATTGCAGTGCCCCTGAGCTCCATTCTTCAACTCGCTTTCTTGGGAGCTGGCCGCAAAAGCGCAGGATTGCTTCAGGCCGTATTCTGGTTCCTGGCGGCAGGCTGAGCCTGTGGTTAATTCTTCTTCCTGATGGGAAAATAGAATGACCTGTGCCTGCCCCAACACCTAGAGCTAGTCTCTCATTGGTTCCCCCTCTTCCCGTTCATCCTCAGGACAATTAGCAACCTGTACGGAACAGGAGGATAAAGGTGCTGATTCTCCAAGGAGGGAGATTGCTAGTAAAGCGGCTGGAATGGCGAACCGGAGCACAAGGAGATGAGAAATGAGGTGCGTTTTAGAAACCTTTCCCGATCACACGGTGTACCATCTTCGGGGTTTCTCATGCATGTTTTCAATGTAGGACGATGCCCTTGAACCTGGAGATTTGGGACCCATGGGATGGGTACCACGCCGTATTACTTTAAAGGGTCTGCGTTAGCTCAGCCAACCTCACCAAACCTCTCAGCCCCACGAGTGTCCACCCTTATGTCTCAATCAGCTGTGGGTCTAGATATGGTCAATCCAGGTGGCATCACAGCCCCTGAACGAATTTTGTAAGAATTTCTCTCTCTTTCACTTTCTTTGTTTCACGGGTTTTTTAAAGTAATTGATTTTTATAATGGGGTTTAGCTGCTTTTCACTGCTGTGTTTATGCCGCTTTACACCCACTTGACTCACTTACAGAGAGATATCAATACATAGGTTTTAAGATTCTTACTAGTCAGATATATTCTTGGGCGGTGAATAGGGGGTGTTGAGTCCAGTTCACTGAGAAAGGAGTAGGTCTTGTCTATTACATATTGGGTTTCTGGAACGGTATCTGAGCTAATTTGAAACCCTTGTTTTATGCATCACCCCACCTCACCTTTCCCGTTAAGCAGCCATAGTGTGTTTTCTAAACGTGTGACTCTGTTCTGTTTTGTAATTCAGTTCAAGGGTAGCGGTTTTGACATTCCCTCTATAAGTGATATCTCATGATAAGTGTCTTTTTCTGTGTGACTTATTTCACTTAGAATCGTCGTACCTAAATCCACTCATCATGCTGCTACTAGCCTTATGACGTTGATTTCATGGCTGAGTGATATTCCATTGTACATAAGGACCGCAACTTCTTTATCCGTTCTTCTCTTTCCTGGGATATTTAAGGTGTAACGAAGTGGAGGTTCTTGTCAACAGAGCAGCCCAAAACTTTGGGGTGCCTGTGTCTTGCTGATTTTTAGTTTTCCCAATTTATACGCCCATGAGAGGAAGTGCCCTATGGTCTCTAAGCTGAGTTTTTTAGATGTTTCAGGACACACCGTACACTTCTCCAGTGTGGCTGTTGGCAATTTACATCCCGCCCATCAGCGTAGCAAGGCTCCCCTTTCTCCAAGGCCTGTCCAGCATTTCTGGTTTTGACACTTTATTCATCATGGCCCTTTGACCGATGGGAAGCGAGATTCTTTGTAGCGCTGATTTGCCTTTCCAGGTTGCTTGGTTGGCCAAAAAGGGCGTATGCGTTTTTTCCTGAATATATTCAGGAAAAAACGCATACGCCCTTTTTGGCCAAGGGCATCATTGTCGAGGTTTTGCCGCTTTTCCTGTGCTTTAAAGGCGATTCGAATCTACCTCCTGAAATCTGTTTCCTGCAATTCTGCCTTGCTTTCAGATCCTCTTCGTTACCTTCCCTCAATATATTTGTGGACGAGAGTTATCATTTCTAAGACTGCAGGTTTGTGAATTGCAGTGCCCCTGAGCTCCATTCTTCAACTCGCTTTCTTGGGAGCTGGCCGCAAAAGCGCAGGATTGCTTCAGGCCGTATTCTGGTTCCTGGCGGCAGGCTGAGCCTGTGGTTAATTCTTCTTCCTGATGGGAAAATAGAATGACCTGTGCCTGCCCCAACACCTAGAGCTAGTCTCTCATTGGTTCCCCCTCTTCCCGTTCATCCTCAGGACAATTAGCAACCTGTACGGAACAGGAGGATAAAGGTGCTGATTCTCCAAGGAGGGAGATTGCTAGTAAAGCGGCTGGAATGGTGAACCGGAGCACAAGGAGATGAGAAATGAGGTGCGTTTTAGAAACCTTTCCCGATCACACGGTGTACCATCTTCGGGGTTTCTCATGCATGTTTTCAATGTAGGACGATGCCCTTGAACCTGGAGATTTGGGACCCATGGGATGGGTACCACGCCGTATTACTTTAAAGGGTCTGCGTTAGCTCAGCCAACCTCACCAAACCTCTCAGCCCCACGAGTGTCCACCCTTATGTCTCAATCAGCTGTGGGTCTAGATATGGTCAATCCAGGTGGCATCACAGCCCCTGAACGAATTTTGTAAGAATTTCTCTCTCTTTCACTGTCTTTGTTTCACGGGTTTTTTAAAGTAATTGATTTTTATAATGGGGTTTAGCTGCTTTTCACTGCTGTGTTTATGCCGCTTTACACCCACTTGACTCACTTACAGAGAGATATCAATACATAGGTTTTAAGATTCTTACTAGTCAGATATATTCTTGGGCGGTGAATAGGGGGTGTTGAGTCCAGTTCACTGAGCAAGGAGTAGGTCTTGTCTATTACATATTGGGTTTCTGGAACGGTATCTGAGCTAATTTGAAACCCTTGTTTTATGCATCACCCCACCTCACCTTTCCCGTTAAGCAGCCATAGTGTGTTTTCTAAACGTGTGACTCTGTTCTGTTTTGTAATTCAGTTCAAGGGTAGCGGTTTTGACATTCCCTCTATGAGTGATATCTCATGATAAGTGTCTTTTTCTGTGTGACTTATTTCACTTAGAATCGTCGTACCTAAATCCACTCATCATGCTGCTACTAGCCTTATGACGTTGATTTCATGGCTGAGTGATATTCCATTGTACATAAGGACCGCAACTTCTTTATCCATTCTTCTCTTTCCTGGGATATTTAAGGTGTAACGAAGTGGAGGTTCTTGTCAACAGAGCAGCCCAAAACTTTGGGGTGCCTGTGTCTTGCTGATTTTTAGTTTTCCCAATTTATACGCCCATGAGAGGAAGTGCCCTATGGTCTCTAAGCTGAGTTTTTTAGATGTTTCAGGACACACCGTACACTTCTCCAGTGTGGCTGTTGGCAATTTACATCCCGCCCATCAGCGTAGCAAGGCTCCCCTTTCTCCAAGGCCTGTCCAGCATTTCTGGTTTTGACACTTTATTCATCATGGCCCTTTGACCGATGGGAAGCGAGACTTCTTTGTAGCGCTGATTTGCCTTTCCAGGTTGCTTGGTTGGCCAAAAAGGGCGTATGCGTTTTTTCCTGAATATATTCAGGAAAAAACGCATACGCCCTTTTTGGCCAAGGGCATCATTGTCGAGGTTTTGCCGCTTTTCCTGTGCTTTAAAGGCGATTCGAATCTACCTCCTGAAATCTGTTTCCTGCAATTCTGCCTTGCTTTCAAATCCTCTTCGTTACCTTCCCTCAATATATTTGTGGACGAGAGTTATCATTTCTAAGACTGCAGGTTTGTGAATTGCAGTGCCCCTGAGCTCCATTCTTCAACTCGCTTTCTTGGGAGCTGGCCGCAAAAGCGCAGGATTGCTTCAGGCCGTATTCTGGTTCCTGGCGGCAGGCTGAGCCTGTGGTTAATTCTTCTTCCTGATGGGAAAATAGAATGACCTGTGCCTGCCCCAACACCTAGAGCTAGTCTCTCATTGGTTCCCCCTCTTCCCGTTCATCCTCAGGACAATTAGCAACCTGTACGGAACAGGAGGATAAAGGTGCTGATTCTCCAAGGAGGGAGATTGCTAGTAAAGCGGCTGGAATGGCGAACCGGAGCACAAGGAGATGAGAAATGAGGTGCGTTTTAGAAACCTTTCCCGATCACACGGTGTACCATCTTCGGGGTTTCTCATGCATGTTTTCAATGTAGGACGATGCCCTTGAACCTGGAGATTTGGGACCCATGGGATGGGTACCACGCCGTATTACTTTAAAGGGTCTGCGTTAGCTCAGCCAACCTCACCAAACCTCTCAGCCCCACGAGTGTCCACCCTTATGTCTCAATCAGCTGTGGGTCTAGATATGGTCAATCCAGGTGGCATCACAGCCCCTGAACGAATTTTGTAAGAATTTCTCTCTCTTTCACTTTCTTTGTTTCACGGGTTTTTTAAAGTAATTGATTTTTATAATGGGGTTTAGCTGCTTTTCACTGCTGTGTTTATGCCGCTTTACACCCACTTGACTCACTTACAGAGAGATATCAATACATAGGTTTTAAGATTCTTACTAGTCAGATATATTCTTGGGCGGTGAATAGGGGGTGTTGAGTCCAGTTCACTGAGCAAGGAGTAGGTCTTGTCTATTACGTATTGGGTTTCTGGAACGGTATCTGAGCTAATTTGAAACCCTTGTTTTATGCATCACCCCACCTCACCTTTCCCGTTAAGCAGCCATAGTGTGTTTTCTAAACGTGTGACTCTGTTCTGTTTTGTAATTCAGTTCAAGGGTAGCGGTTTTGACATTCCCTCTATAAGTGATATCTCATGATAAGTGTCTTTTTCTGTGTGACTTATTTCACTTAGAATCGTCGTACCTAAATCCACTCATCATGCTGCTACTAGCCTTATGACGTTGATTTCATGGCTGAGTGATATTCCATTGTACATAAGGACCGCAACTTCTTTATCCGTTCTTCTCTTTCCTGGGATATTTAAGGTGTAACGAAGTGGAGGTTCTTGTCAACAGAGCAGCCCAAAACTTTGGGGTGCCTGTGTCTTGCTGATTTTTAGTTTTCCCAATTTATACGCCCATGAGAGGAAGTGCCCTATGGTCTCTAAGCTGAGTTTTTTAGATGTTTCAGGACACACCGTACACTTCTCCAGTGTGGCTGTTGGCAATTTACATCCCGCCCATCAGCGTAGCAAGGCTCCCCTTTCTCCAAGGCCTGTCCAGCATTTCTGGTTTTGACACTTTATTCATCATGGCCCTTTGACCGATGGGAAGCGAGATTCTTTGTAGCGCTGATTTGCCTTTCCAGGTTGCTTGGTTGGCCAAAAAGGGCGTATGCGTTTTTTCCTGAATATATTCAGGAAAAAACGCATACGCCCTTTTTGGCCAAGGGCATCATTGTCGAGGTTTTGCCGCTTTTCCTGTGCTTTAAAGGCGATTCGAATCTACCTCCTGAAATCTGTTTCCTGCAATTCTGCCTTGCTTTCAGATCCTCTTCGTTACCTTCCCTCAATATATTTGTGGACGAGAGTTATCATTTCTAAGACTGCAGGTTTGTGAATTGCAGTGCCCCTGAGCTCCATTCTTCAACTCGCTTTCTTGGGAGCTGGCCGCAAAAGCGCAGGATTGCTTCAGGCCGTATTCTGGTTCCTGGCGGCAGGCTGAGCCTGTGGTTAATTCTTCTTCCTGATGGGAAAATAGAATGACCTGTGCCTGCCCCAACACCTAAAGCTAGTCTCTCATTGGTTCCCCCTCTTCCCGTTCATCCTCAGGACAATTAGCAACCTGTACGGAACAGGAGGATAAAGGTGCTGATTCTCCAAGGAGGGAGATTGCTAGTAAAGCGGCTGGAATGGTGAACCGGAGCACAAGGAGATGAGAAATGAGGTGCGTTTTAGAAACCTTTCCCGATCACACGGTGTACCATCTTCGGGGTTTCTCATGCATGTTTTCAATGTAGGACGATGCCCTTGAACCTGGAGATTTGGGACCCATGGGATGGGTACCACGCCGTATTACTTTAAAGGGTCTGCGTTAGCTCAGCCAACCTCACCAAACCTCTCAGCCCCACGAGTGTCCACCCTTATGTCTCAATCAGCTGTGGGTCTAGATATGGTCAATCCAGGTGGCATCACAGCCCCTGAACGAATTTTGTAAGAATTTCTCTCTCTTTCACTGTCTTTGTTTCACGGTTTTTTTAAAGTAATTGATTTTTATAATGGGGTTTAGCTGCTTTTCACTGCTGTGTTTATGCCGCTTTACACCCACTTGACTCACTTACAGAGAGATATCAATACATAGGTTTTAAGATTCTTACTAGTCAGATATATTCTTGGGCGGTGAATAGGGGGTGTTGAGTCCAGTTCACTGAGCAAGGAGTAGGTCTTGTCTATTACATATTGGGTTTCTGGAACGGTATCTGAGCTAATTTGAAACCCTTGTTTTATGCATCACCCCACCTCACCTTTCCCGTTAAGCAGCCATAGTGTGTTTTCTAAACGTGTGACTCTGTTCTGTTTTGTAATTCAGTTCAAGGGTAGCGGTTTTGACATTCCCTCTATGAGTGATATCTCATGATAAGTGTCTTTTTCTGTGTGACTTATTTCACTTAGAATCGTCGTACCTAAATCCACTCATCATGCTGCTACTAGCCTTATGACGTTGATTTCATGGCTGAGTGATATTCCATTGTACATAAGGACCGCAACTTCTTTATCCATTCTTCTCTTTCCTGGGATATTTAAGGTGTAACGAAGTGGAGGTTCTTGTCAACAGAGCAGCCCAAAACTTTGGGGTGCCTGTGTCTTGCTGATTTTTAGTTTTCCCAATTTATACGCCCATGAGAGGAAGTGCCCTATGGTCTCTAAGCTGAGTTTTTTAGATGTTTCAGGACACACCGTACACTTCTCCAGTGTGGCTGTTGGCAATTTACATCCCGCCCATCAGCGTAGCAAGGCTCCCATTTCTCCAAGGCCTGTCCAGCATTTCTGGTTTTGACACTTTATTCAGCATGGCCCTTTTGACCGATGGGAAGCGAGACTTCTTTGTAGCGCTGATTTGCCTTTCCAGGTTGCTTGGTTGGCCAAAAAGGGCGTATGCGTTTTTTCCTGAATATATTCAGGAAAAAACGCATACGCCCTTTTTGGCCAAGGGCATCATTGTCGAGGTTTTGCCGCTTTTCCTGTGCTTTAAAGGCGATTCGAATCTACCTCCTGAAATCTGTTTCCTGCAATTCTGCCTTGCTTTCAAATCCTCTTCGTTGCCTTCCCTCAATATATTTGTGGACGAGAGTTATCATTTCTAAGACTGCAGGTTTGTGAATTGCAGTGCCCCTGAGCTCCATTCTTCAACTCGCTTTCTTGGGAGCTGGCCGCAAAAGCGCAGGATTGCTTCAGGCCGTATTCTGGTTCCTGGCGGCAGGCTGAGCCTGTGGTTAATTCTTCTTCCTGATGGGAAAATAGAATGACCTGTGCCTGCCCCAACACCTAGAGCTAGTCTCTCATTGGTTCCCCCTCTTCCCGTTCATCCTCAGGACAATTAGCAACCTGTACGGAACAGGAGGATAAAGGTGCTGATTCTCCAAGGAGGGAGATTGCTAGTAAAGCGGCTGGAATGGCGAACCGGAGCACAAGGAGATGAGAAATGAGGTGCGTTTTAGAAACCTTTCCCGATCACACGGTGTACCATCTTCGGGGTTTCTCATGCATGTTTTCAATGTAGGACGATGCCCTTGAACCTGGAGATTTGGGACCCATGGGATGGGTACCACGCCGTATTACTTTAAAGGGTCTGCGTTAGCTCAGCCAACCTCACCAAACCTCTCAGCCCCACGAGTGTCCACCCTTATGTCTCAATCAGCTGTGGGTCTAGATATGGTCAATCCAGGTGGCATCACAGCCCCTGAACGAATTTTGTAAGAATTTCTCTCTCTTTCACTGTCTTTGTTTCACGGGTTTTTTAAAGTAATTGATTTTTATAATGGGGTTTAGCTGCTTTTCACTGCTGTGTTTATGCCGCTTTACACCCACTTGACTCACTTACAGAGAGATATCAATACATAGGTTTTAAGATTCTTACTAGTCAGATATATTCTTGGGCGGTGAATAGGGGGTGTTGAGTCCAGTTCACTGAGCAAGGAGTAGGTCTTGTCTATTACATATTGGGTTTCTGGAACGGTATCTGAGCTAATTTGAAACCCTTGTTTTATGCATCACCCCACCTCACCTTTCCCGTTAAGCAGCCATAGTGTGTTTTCTAAACGTGTGACTCTGTTCTGTTTTGTAATTCAGTTCAAGGGTAGCGGTTTTGACATTCCCTCTATGAGTGATATCTCATGATAAGTGTCTTTTTCTGTGTGACTTATTTCACTTAGAATCGTCGTACCTAAATCCACTCATCATGCTGCTACTAGCCTTATGACGTTGATTTCATGGCTGAGTGATATTCCATTGTACATAAGGACCGCAACTTCTTTATCCATTCTTCTCTTTCCTGGGATATTTAAGGTGTAACGAAGTGGAGGTTCTTGTCAACAGAGCAGCCCAAAACTTTGGGGTGCCTGTGTCTTGCTGATTTTTAGTTTTCCCAATTTATACGCCCATGAGAGGAAGTGCCCTATGGTCTCTAAGCTGAGTTTTTTAGATGTTTCAGGACACACCGTACACTTCTCCAGTGTGGCTGTTGGCAATTTACATCCCGCCCATCAGCGTAGCAAGGCTCCCATTTCTCCAAGGCCTGTCCAGCATTTCTGGTTTTGACACTTTATTCAGCATGGCCCTTTTGACCGATGGGAAGCGAGACTTCTTTGTAGCGCTGATTTGCCTTTCCAGGTTGCTTGGTTGGCCAAAAAGGGCGTATGCGTTTTTTCCTGAATATATTCAGGAAAAAACGCATACGCCCTTTTTGGCCAAGGGCATCATTGTCGAGGTTTTGCCGCTTTTCCTGTGCTTTAAAGGCGATTCGAATCTACCTCCTGAAATCTGTTTCCTGCAATTCTGCCTTGCTTTCAAATCCTCTTCGTTACCTTCCCTCAATATATTTGTGGACGAGAGTTATCATTTCTAAGACTGCAGGTTTGTGAATTGCAGTGCCCCTGAGCTCCATTCTTCAACTCGCTTTCTTGGGAGCTGGCCGCAAAAGCGCAGGATTGCTTCAGGCCGTATTCTGGTTCCTGGCGGCAGGCTGAGCCTGTGGTTAATTCTTCTTCCTGATGGGAAAATAGAATGACCTGTGCCTGCCCCAACACCTAGAGCTAGTCTCTCATTGGTTCCCCCTCTTCCCGTTCATCCTCAGGACAATTAGCAACCTGTACGGAACAGGAGGATAAAGGTGCTGATTCTCCAAGGAGGGAGATTGCTAGTAAAGCGGCTGGAATGGCGAACCGGAGCACAAGGAGATGAGAAATGAGGTGCGTTTTAGAAACCTTTCCCGATCACACGGTGTACCATCTTCGGGGTTTCTCATGCATGTTTTCAATGTAGGACGATGCCCTTGAACCTGGAGATTTGGGACCCATGGGATGGGTACCACGCCGTATTACTTTAAAGGGTCTGCGTTAGCTCAGCCAACCTCACCAAACCTCTCAGCCCCACGAGTGTCCACCCTTATGTCTCAATCAGCTGTGGGTCTAGATATGGTCAATCCAGGTGGCATCACAGCCCCTGAACGAATTTTGTAAGAATTTCTCTCTCTTTCACTGTCTTTGTTTCACGGGTTTTTTAAAGTAATTGATTTTTATAATGGGGTTTAGCTGCTTTTCACTGCTGTGTTTATGCCGCTTTACACCCACTTGACTCACTTACAGAGAGATATCAATACATAGGTTTTAAGATTCTTACTAGTCAGATATATTCTTGGGCGGTGAATAGGGGGTGTTGAGTCCAGTTCACTGAGCAAGGAGTAGGTCTTGTCTATTACATATTGGGTTTCTGGAACGGTATCTGAGCTAATTTGAAACCCTTGTTTTATGCATCACCCCACCTCACCTTTCCCGTTAAGCAGCCATAGTGTGTTTTCTAAACGTGTGACTCTGTTCTGTTTTGTAATTCAGTTCAAGGGTAGCGGTTTTGACATTCCCTCTATAAGTGATATCTCATGATAAGTGTCTTTTTCTGTGTGACTTATTTCACTTAGAATCGTCGTACCTAAATCCACTCATCATGCTGCTACTAGCCTTATGACGTTGATTTCATGGCTGAGTGATATTCCATTGTACATAAGGACCGCAACTTCTTTATCCATTCTTCTCTTTCCTGGGATATTTAAGGTGTAACGAAGTGGAGGTTCTTGTCAACAGAGCAGCCCAAAACTTTGGGGTGCCTGTGTCTTGCTGATTTTTAGTTTTCCCAATTTATACGCCCATGAGAGGAAGTGCCCTATGGTCTCTAAGCTGAGTTTTTTAGATGTTTCAGGACACACCGTACACTTCTCCAGTGTGGCTGTTGGCAATTTACATCCCGCCCATCAGCGTAGCAAGGCTCCCCTTTCTCCAAGGCCTGTCCAGCATTTCTGGTTTTGACACTTTATTCATCATGGCCCTTTGACCGATGGGAAGCGAGACTTCTTTGTAGCGCTGATTTGCCTTTCCAGGTTGCTTGGTTGGCCAAAAAGGGCGTATGCGTTTTTTCCTGAATATATTCAGGAAAAAACGCATACGCCCTTTTTGGCCAAGGGCATCATTGTCGAGGTTTTGCCGCTTTTCCTGTGCTTTAAAGGCGATTCGAATCTACCTCCTGAAATCTGTTTCCTGCAATTCTGCCTTGCTTTCAAATCCTCTTCGTTACCTTCCCTCAATATATTTGTGGACGAGAGTTATCATTTCTAAGACTGCAGGTTTGTGAATTGCAGTGCCCCTGAGCTCCATTCTTCAACTCGCTTTCTTGGGAGCTGGCCGCAAAAGCGCAGGATTGCTTCAGGCCGTATTCTGGTTCCTGGCGGCAGGCTGAGCCTGTGGTTAATTCTTCTTCCTGATGGGAAAATAGAATGACCTGTGCCTGCCCCAACACCTAGAGCTAGTCTCTCATTGGTTCCCCCTCTTCCCGTTCATCCTCAGGACAATTAGCAACCTGTACGGAACAGGAGGATAAAGGTGCTGATTCTCCAAGGAGGGAGATTGCTAGTAAAGCGGCTGGAATGGCGAACCGGAGCACAAGGAGATGAGAAATGAGGTGCGTTTTAGAAACCTTTCCCGATCACACGGTGTACCATCTTCGGGGTTTCTCATGCATGTTTTCAATGTAGGACGATGCCCTTGAACCTGGAGATTTGGGACCCATGGGATGGGTACCACGCCGTATTAATTTAAAGGGTCTGCGTTAGCTCAGCCAACCTCACCAAACCTCTCAGCCCCACGAGTGTCCACCCTTATGTCTCAATCAGCTGTGGGTCTAGATATGGTCAATCCAGGTGGCATCACAGCCCCTGAACGAATTTTGTAAGAATTTCTCTCTCTTTCACTGTCTTTGTTTCACGGGTTTTTTAAAGTAATTGATTTTTATAATGGGGTTTAGCTGCTTTTCACTGCTGTGTTTATGCCGCTTTACACCCACTTGACTCACTTACAGAGAGATATCAATACATAGGTTTTAAGATTCTTACTAGTCAGATATATTCTTGGGCGGTGAATAGGGGGTGTTGAGTCCAGTTCACTGAGCAAGGAGTAGGTCTTGTCTATTACATATTGGGTTTCTGGAACGGTATCTGAGCTAATTTGAAACCCTTGTTTTATGCATCACCCCACCTCACCTTTCCCGTTAAGCAGCCATAGTGTGTTTTCTAAACGTGTGACTCTGTTCTGTTTTGTAATTCAGTTCAAGGGTAGCGGTTTTGACATTCCCTCTATGAGTGATATCTCATGATAAGTGTCTTTTTCTGTGTGACTTATTTCACTTAGAATCGTCGTACCTAAATCCACTCATCATGCTGCTACTAGCCTTATGACGTTGATTTCATGGCTGAGTGATATTCCATTGTACATAAGGACCGCAACTTCTTTATCCATTCTTCTCTTTCCTGGGATATTTAAGGTGTAACGAAGTGGAGGTTCTTGTCAACAGAGCAGCCCAAAACTTTGGGGTGCCTGTGTCTTGCTGATTTTTAGTTTTCCCAATTTATACGCCCATGAGAGGAAGTGCCCTATGGTCTCTAAGCTGAGTTTTTTAGATGTTTCAGGACACACCGTACACTTCTCCAGTGTGGCTGTTGGCAATTTACATCCCGCCCATCAGCGTAGCAAGGCTCCCATTTCTCCAAGGCCTGTCCAGCATTTCTGGTTTTGACACTTTATTCAGCATGGCCCTTTTGACCGATGGGAAGCGAGACTTCTTTGTAGCGCTGATTTGCCTTTCCAGGTTGCTTGGTTGGCCAAAAAGGGCGTATGCGTTTTTTCCTGAATATATTCAGGAAAAAACGCATACGCCCTTTTTGGCCAAGGGCATCATTGTCGAGGTTTTGCCGCTTTTCCTGTGCTTTAAAGGCGATTCGAATCTACCTCCTGAAATCTGTTTCCTGCAATTCTGCCTTGCTTTCAAATCCTCTTCGTTACCTTCCCTCAATATATTTGTGGACGAGAGTTATCATTTCTAAGACTGCAGGTTTGTGAATTGCAGTGCCCCTGAGCTCCATTCTTCAACTCGCTTTCTTGGGAGCTGGCCGCAAAAGCGCAGGATTGCTTCAGGCCGTATTCTGGTTCCTGGCGGCAGGCTGAGCCTGTGGTTAATTCTTCTTCCTGATGGGAAAATAGAATGACCTGTGCCTGCCCCAACACCTAGAGCTAGTCTCTCATTGGTTCCCCCTCTTCCCGTTCATCCTCAGGACAATTAGCAACCTGTACGGAACAGGAGGATAAAGGTGCTGATTCTCCAAGGAGGGAGATTGCTAGTAAAGCGGCTGGAATGGCGAACCGGAGCACAAGGAGATGAGAAATGAGGTGCGTTTTAGAAACCTTTCCCGATCACACGGTGTACCATCTTCGGGGTTTCTCATGCATGTTTTCAATGTAGGACGATGCCCTTGAACCTGGAGATTTGGGACCCATGGGATGGGTACCACGCCGTATTACTTTAAAGGGTCTGCGTTAGCTCAGCCAACCTCACCAAACCTCTCAGCCCCACGAGTGTCCACCCTTATGTCTCAATCAGCTGTGGGTCTAGATATGGTCAATCCAGGTGGCATCACAGCCCCTGAACGAATTTTGTAAGAATTTCTCTCTCTTTCACTGTCTTTGTTTCACGGGTTTTGAAAAGTAATTGATTTTTATAATGGGGTTTAGCTGCTTTTCACTGCTGTGTTTATGCCGCTTTACACCCACTTGACTCACTTACAGAGAGATATCAATACATAGGTTTTAAGATTCTTACTAGTCAGATATATTCTTGGGCGGTGAATAGGGGGTGTTGAGTCCAGTTCACTGAGCAAGGAGTAGGTCTTGTCTATTACATATTGGGTTTCTGGAACGGTATCTGAGCTAATTTGAAACCCTTGTTTTATGCATCACCCCACCTCACCTTTCCCGTTAAGCAGCCATAGTGTGTTTTCTAAACGTGTGACTCTGTTCTGTTTTGTAATTCAGTTCAAGGGTAGCGGTTTTGACATTCCCTCTATGAGTGATATCTCATGATAAGTGTCTTTTTCTGTGTGACTTATTTCACTTAGAATCGTCGTACCTAAATCCACTCATCATGCTGCTACTAGCCTTATGACGTTGATTTCATGGCTGAGTGATATTCCATTGTACATAAGGACCGCAACTTCTTTATCCATTCTTCTCTTTCCTGGGATATTTAAGGTGTAACGAAGTGGAGGTTCTTGTCAACAGAGCAGCCCAAAACTTTGGGGTGCCTGTGTCTTGCTGATTTTTAGTTTTCCCAATTTATACGCCCATGAGAGGAAGTGCCCTATGGTCTCTAAGCTGAGTTTTTTAGATGTTTCAGGACACACCGTACACTTCTCCAGTGTGGCTGTTGGCAATTTACATCCCGCCCATCAGCGTAGCAAGGCTCCCATTTCTCCAAGGCCTGTCCAGCATTTCTGGTTTTGACACTTTATTCAGCATGGCCCTTTTGACCGATGGGAAGCGAGACTTCTTTGTAGCGCTGATTTGCCTTTCCAGGTTGCTTGGTTGGCCAAAAAGGGCGTATGCGTTTTTTCCTGAATATATTCAGGAAAAAACGCATACGCCCTTTTTGGCCAAGGGCATCATTGTCGAGGTTTTGCCGCTTTTCCTGTGCTTTAAAGGCGATTCGAATCTACCTCCTGAAATCTGTTTCCTGCAATTCTGCCTTGCTTTCAAATCCTCTTCGTTACCTTCCCTCAATATATTTGTGGACGAGAGTTATCATTTCTAAGACTGCAGGTTTGTGAATTGCAGTGCCCCTGAGCTCCATTCTTCAACTCGCTTTCTTGGGAGCTGGCCGCAAAAGCGCAGGATTGCTTCAGGCCGTATTCTGGTTCCTGGCGGCAGGCTGAGCCTGTGGTTAATTCTTCTTCCTGATGGGAAAATAGAATGACCTGTGCCTGCCCCAACACCTAGAGCTAGTCTCTCATTGGTTCCCCCTCTTCCCGTTCATCCTCAGGACAATTAGCAACCTGTACGGAACAGGAGGATAAAGGTGCTGATTCTCCAAGGAGGGAGATTGCTAGTAAAGCGGCTGGAATGGCGAACCGGAGCACAAGGAGATGAGAAATGAGGTGCGTTTTAGAAACCTTTCCCGATCACACGGTGTACCATCTTCGGGGTTTCTCATGCATGTTTTCAATGTAGGACGATGCCCTTGAACCTGGAGATTTGGGACCCATGGGATGGGTACCACGCCGTATTACTTTAAAGGGTCTGCGTTAGCTCAGCCAACCTCACCAAACCTCTCAGCCCCACGAGTGTCCACCCTTATGTCTCAATCAGCTGTGGGTCTAGATATGGTCAATCCAGGTGGCATCACAGCCCCTGAACGAATTTTGTAAGAATTTCTCTCTCTTTCACTGTCTTTGTTTCACGGGTTTTTTAAAGTAATTGATTTTTATAATGGGGTTTAGCTGCTTTTCACTGCTGTGTTTATGCCGCTTTACACCCACTTGACTCACTTACAGAGAGATATCAATACATAGGTTTTAAGATTCTTACTAGTCAGATATATTCTTGGGCGGTGAATAGGGGGTGTTGAGTCCAGTTCACTGAGCAAGGAGTAGGTCTTGTCTATTACATATTGGGTTTATGGAATGGTATCTGAGCTAATTTGAAACCCTTGTTTTATGCATCACCCCACCTCACCTTTCCCGTTAAGCAGCCATAGTGTGTTTTCTAAACGTGTGACTCTGTTCTGTTTTGTAATTCAGTTCAAGGGTAGCGGTTTTGACATTCCCTCTATAAGTGATATCTCATGATAAGTGTCTTTTTCTGTGTGACTTATTTCACTTAGAATCGTCGTACCTAAATCCACTCATCATGCTGCTACTAGCCTTATGACGTTGATTTCATGGCTGAGTGATATTCCATTGTACATAAGGACCGCAACTTCTTTATCCATTCTTCTCTTTCCTGGGATATTTAAGGTGTAACGAAGTGGAGGTTCTTGTCAACAGAGCAGCCCAAAACTTTGGGGTGCCTGTGTCTTGCTGATTTTTAGTTTTCCCAATTTATACGCCCATGAGAGGAAGTGCCCTATGGTCTCTAAGCTGAGTTTTTTAGATGTTTCAGGACACACCGTACACTTCTCCAGTGTGGCTGTTGGCAATTTACATCCCGCCCATCAGCGTAGCAAGGCTCCCCTTTCTCCAAGGCCTGTCCAGCATTTCTGGTTTTGACACTTTATTCATCATGGCCCTTTGACCGATGGGAAGCGAGACTTCTTTGTAGCGCTGATTTGCCTTTCCAGGTTGCTTGGTTGGCCAAAAAGGGCGTATGCGTTTTTTCCTGAATATATTCAGGAAAAAACGCATACGCCCTTTTTGGCCAAGGGCATCATTGTCGAGGTTTTGCCGCTTTTCCTGTGCTTTAAAGGCGATTCGAATCTACCTCCTGAAATCTGTTTCCTGCAATTCTGCCTTGCTTTCAAATCCTCTTCGTTACCTTCCCTCAATATATTTGTGGACGAGAGTTATCATTTCTAAGACTGCAGGTTTGTGAATTGCAGTGCCCCTGAGCTCCATTCTTCAACTCGCTTTCTTGGGAGCTGGCCGCAAAAGCGCAGGATTGCTTCAGGCCGTATTCTGGTTCCTGGCGGCAGGCTGAGCCTGTGGTTAATTCTTCTTCCTGATGGGAAAATAGAATGACCTGTGCCTGCCCCAACACCTAGAGCTAGTCTCTCATTGGTTCCCCCTCTTCCCGTTCATCCTCAGGACAGTTAGCAACCTGTACGGAACAGGAGGATAAAGGTGCTGATTCTCCAAGGAGGGAGATTGCTAGTAAAGCGGCTGGAATGGCGAACCGGAGCACAAGGAGATGAGAAATGAGGTGCGTTTTAGAAACCTTTCCCGATCACACGGTGTACCATCTTCGGGGTTTCTCATGCATGTTTTCAATGTAGGACGATGCCCTTGAACCTGGAGATTTGGGACCCATGGGATGGGTACCACGCCGTATTACTTTAAAGGGTCTGCGTTAGCTCAGCCAACCTCACCAAACCTCTCAGCCCCACGAGTGTCCACCCTTATGTCTCAATCAGCTGTGGGTCTAGATATGGTCAATCCAGGTGGCATCACAGCCCCTGAACGAATTTTGTAAGAATTTCTCTCTCTTTCACTGTCTTTGTTTCACGGGTTTTGGAAAGTAATTGATTTTTATAATGGGGTTTAGCTGCTTTTCACTGCTGTGTTTATGCCGCTTTACACCCACTTGACTCACTTACAGAGAGATATCAATACATAGGTTTTAAGATTCTTACTAGTCAGATATATTCTTGGGCGGTGAATAGGGGGTGTTGAGTCCAGTTCACTGAGCAAGGAGTAGGTCTTGTCTATTACATATTGGGTTTCTGGAACGGTATCTGAGCTAATTTGAAACCCTTGTTTTATGCATCACCCCACCTCACCTTTCCCGTTAAGCAGCCATAGTGTGTTTTCTAAACGTGTGACTCTGTTCTGTTTTGTAATTCAGTTCAAGGGTAGCGGTTTTGACATTCCCTCTATGAGTGATATCTCATGATAAGTGTCTTTTTCTGTGTGACTTATTTCACTTAGAATCGTCGTACCTAAATCCACTCATCATGCTGCTACTAGCCTTATGACGTTGATTTCATGGCTGAGTGATATTCCATTGTACATAAGGACCGCAACTTCTTTATCCATTCTTCTCTTTCCTGGGATATTTAAGGTGTAACGAAGTGGAGGTTCTTGTCAACAGAGCAGCCCAAAACTTTGGGGTGCCTGTGTCTTGCTGATTTTTAGTTTTCCCAATTTATACGCCCATGAGAGGAAGTGCCCTATGGTCTCTAAGCTGAGTTTTTTAGATGTTTCAGGACACACCGTACACTTCTCCAGTGTGGCTGTTGGCAATTTACATCCCGCCCATCAGCGTAGCAAGGCTCCCATTTCTCCAAGGCCTGTCCAGCATTTCTGGTTTTGACACTTTATTCAGCATGGCCCTTTTGACCGATGGGAAGCGAGACTTCTTTGTAGCGCTGATTTGCCTTTCCAGGTTGCTTGGTTGGCCAAAAAGGGCGTATGTGTTTTTTCCTGAATATATTCAGGAAAAAACGCATACGCCCTTTTTGGCCAAGGGCATCATTGTCGAGGTTTTGCCGCTTTTCCTGTGCTTTAAAGGCGATTCGAATCTACCTCCTGAAATCTGTTTCCTGCAATTCTGCCTTGCTTTCAAATCCTCTTCGTTGCCTTCCCTCAATATATTTGTGGACGAGAGTTATCATTTCTAAGACTGCAGGTTTGTGAATTGCAGTGCCCCTGAGCTCCATTCTTCAACTCGCTTTCTTGGGAGCTGGCCGCAAAAGCGCAGGATTGCTTCAGGCCGTATTCTGGTTCCTGGCGGCAGGCTGAGCCTGTGGTTAATTCTTCTTCCTGATGGGAAAATAGAATGACCTGTGCCTGCCCCAACACCTAGAGCTAGTCTCTCATTGGTTCCCCCTCTTCCCGTTCATCCTCAGGACAATTAGCAACCTGTACGGAACAGGAGGATAAAGGTGCTGATTCTCCAAGGAGGGAGATTGCTAGTAAAGCGGCTGGAATGGCGAACCGGAGCACAAGGAGATGAGAAATGAGGTGCGTTTTAGAAACCTTTCCCGATCACACGGTGTACCATCTTCGGGGTTTCTCATGCATGTTTTCAATGTAGGACGATGCCCTTGAACCTGGAGATTTGGGACCCATGGGATGGGTACCACGCCGTATTACTTTAAAGGGTCTGCGTTAGCTCAGCCAACCTCACCAAACCTCTCAGCCCCACGAGTGTCCACCCTTATGTCTCAATCAGCTGTGGGTCTAGATATGGTCAATCCAGGTGGCATCACAGCCCCTGAACGAATTTTGTAAGAATTTCTCTCTCTTTCACTGTCTTTGTTTCACGGGTTTTGGAAAGTAATTGATTTTTATAATGGGGTTTAGCTGCTTTTCACTGCTGTGTTTATGCCGCTTTACACCCACTTGACTCACTTACAGAGAGATATCAATACATAGGTTTTAAGATTCTTACTAGTCAGATATATTCTTGGGCGGTGAATAGGGGGTGTTGAGTCCAGTTCACTGAGCAAGGAGTAGGTCTTGTCTATTACATATTGGGTTTCTGGAACGGTATCTGAGCTAATTTGAAACCCTTGTTTTATGCATCACCCCACCTCACCTTTCCCGTTAAGCAGCCATAGTGTGTTTTCTAAACGTGTGACTCTGTTCTGTTTTGTAATTCAGTTCAAGGGTAGCGGTTTTGACATTCCCTCTATGAGTGATATCTCATGATAAGTGTCTTTTTCTGTGTGACTTATTTCACTTAGAATCGTCGTACCTAAATCCACTCATCATGCTGCTACTAGCCTTATGACGTTGATTTCATGGCTGAGTGATATTCCATTGTACATAAGGACCGCAACTTCTTTATCCATTCTTCTCTTTCCTGGGATATTTAAGGTGTAACGAAGTGGAGGTTCTTGTCAACAGAGCAGCCCAAAACTTTGGGGTGCCTGTGTCTTGCTGATTTTTAGTTTTCCCAATTTATACGCCCATGAGAGGAAGTGCCCTATGGTCTCTAAGCTGAGTTTTTTAGATGTTTCAGGACACACCGTACACTTCTCCAGTGTGGCTGTTGGCAATTTACATCCCGCCCATCAGCGTAGCAAGGCTCCCATTTCTCCAAGGCCTGTCCAGCATTTCTGGTTTTGACACTTTATTCAGCATGGCCCTTTTGACCGATGGGAAGCGAGACTTCTTTGTAGCGCTGATTTGCCTTTCCAGGTTGCTTGGTTGGCCAAAAAGGGCGTATGTGTTTTTTCCTGAATATATTCAGGAAAAAACGCATACGCCCTTTTTGGCCAAGGGCATCATTGTCGAGGTTTTGCCGCTTTTCCTGTGCTTTAAAGGCGATTCGAATCTACCTCCTGAAATCTGTTTCCTGCAATTCTGCCTTGCTTTCAAATCCTCTTCGTTGCCTTCCCTCAATATATTTGTGGACGAGAGTTATCATTTCTAAGACTGCAGGTTTGTGAATTGCAGTGCCCCTGAGCTCCATTCTTCAACTCGCTTTCTTGGGAGCTGGCCGCAAAAGCGCAGGATTGCTTCAGGCCGTATTCTGGTTCCTGGCGGCAGGCTGAGCCTGTGGTTAATTCTTCTTCCTGATGGGAAAATAGAATGACCTGTGCCTGCCCCAACACCTAGAGCTAGTCTCTCATTGGTTCCCCCTCTTCCCGTTCATCCTCAGGACAATTTGCAACCTGTACGGAACAGGAGGATAAAGGTGCTGATTCTCCAAGGAGGGAGATTGCTAGTAAAGCGGCTGGAATGGCGAACCGGAGCACAAGGAGATGAGAAATGAGGTGCGTTTTAGAAACCTTTCCCGATCACACGGTGTACCATCTTCGGGGTTCCTCATGCATGTTTTCAATGTAGGACGATGCCCTTGAACCTGGAGATTTGGGACCCATGGGATGGGTACCACGCCGTATTACTTTAAAGGGTCTGCGTTAGCTCAGCCAACCTCACCAAACCTCTCAGCCCCACGAGTGTCCACCCTTATGTCTCAATCAGCTGTGGGTCTAGATATGGTCAATCCAGGTGGCATCACAGCCCCTGAACGAATTTTGTAAGAATTTCTCTCTCTTTCACTGTCTTTGTTTCACGGGTTTTGAAAAGTAATTGATTTTTATAATGGGGTTTAGCTGCTTTTCACTGCTGTGTTTATGCCGCTTTACACCCACTTGACTCACTTACAGAGAGATATCAATACATAGGTTTTAAGATTCTTACTAGTCAGATATATTCTTGGGCGGTGAATAGGGGGTGTTGAGTCCAGTTCACTGAGCAAGGAGTAGGTCTTGTCTATTACATATTGGGTTTCTGGAACGGTATCTGAGCTAATTTGAAACCCTTGTTTTATGCATCACCCCACCTCACCTTTCCCGTTAAGCAGCCATAGTGTGTTTTCTAAACGTGTGACTCTGTTCTGTTTTGTAATTCAGTTCAAGGGTAGCGGTTTTGACATTCCCTCTATGAGTGATATCTCATGATAAGTGTCTTTTTCTGTGTGACTTATTTCACTTAGAATCGTCGTACCTAAATCCACTCATCATGCTGCTACTAGCCTTATGACGTTGATTTCATGGCTGAGTGATATTCCATTGTACATAAGGACCGCAACTTCTTTATCCATTCTTCTCTTTCCTGGGATATTTAAGGTGTAACGAAGTGGAGGTTCTTGTCAACAGAGCAGCCCAAAACTTTGGGGTGCCTGTGTCTTGCTGATTTTTAGTTTTCCCAATTTATACGCCCATGAGAGGAAGTGCCCTATGGTCTCTAAGCTGAGTTTTTTAGATGTTTCAGGACACACCGTACACTTCTCCAGTGTGGCTGTTGGCAATTTACATCCCGCCCATCAGCGTAGCAAGGCTCCCCTTTCTCCAAGGCCTGTCCAGCATTTCTGGTTTTGACACTTTATTCATCATGGCCCTTTGACCGATGGGAAGCGAGACTTCTTTGTAGCGCTGATTTGCCTTTCCAGGTTGCTTGGTTGGCCAAAAAGGGCGTATGCGTTTTTTCCTGAATATATTCAGGAAAAAACGCATACGCCCTTTTTGGCCAAGGGCATCATTGTCGAGGTTTTGCCGCTTTTCCTGTGCTTTAAAGGCGATTCGAATCTACCTCCTGAAATCTGTTTCCTGCAATTCTGCCTTGCTTTCAAATCCTCTTCGTTACCTTCCCTCAATATATTTGTGGACGAGAGTTATCATTTCTAAGACTGCAGGTTTGTGAATTGCAGTGCCCCTGAGCTCCATTCTTCAACTCGCTTTCTTGGGAGCTGGCCGCAAAAGCGCAGGATTGCTTCAGGCCGTATTCTGGTTCCTGGCGGCAGGCTGAGCCTGTGGTTAATTCTTCTTCCTGATGGGAAAATAGAATGACCTGTGCCTGCCCCAACACCTAGAGCTAGTCTCTCATTGGTTCCCCCTCTTCCCGTTCATCCTCAGGACAATTAGCAACCTGTACGGAACAGGAGGATAAAGGTGCTGATTCTCCAAGGAGGGAGATTGCTAGTAAAGCGGCTGGAATGGCGAACCGGAGCACAAGGAGATGAGAAATGAGGTGCGTTTTAGAAACCTTTCCCGATCACACGGTGTACCATCTTCGGGGTTTCTCATGCATGTTTTCAATGTAGGACGATGCCCTTGAACCTGGAGATTTGGGACCCATGGGATGGGTACCACGCCGTATTAATTTAAAGGGCCTGCGTTAGCTCAGCCAACCTCACCAAACCTCTCAGCCCCACGAGTGTCCACCCTTATGTCTCAATCAGCTGTGGGTCTAGATATGGTCAATCCAGGTGGCATCACAGCCCCTGAACGAATTTTGTAAGAATTTCTCTCTCTTTCACTGTCTTTGTTTCACGGGTTTTTTAAAGTAATTGATTTTTATAATGGGGTTTAGCTGCTTTTCACTGCTGTGTTTATGCCGCTTTACACCCACTTGACTCACTTACAGAGAGATATCAATACATAGGTTTTAAGATTCTTACTAGTCAGATATATTCTTGGGCGGTGAATAGGGGGTGTTGAGTCCAGTTCACTGAGCAAGGAGTAGGTCTTGTCTATTACATATTGGGTTTCTGGAACGGTATCTGAGCTAATTTGAAACCCTTGTTTTATGCATCACCCCACCTCACCTTTCCCGTTAAGCAGCCATAGTGTGTTTTCTAAACGTGTGACTCTGTTCTGTTTTGTAATTCAGTTCAAGGGTAGCGGTTTTGACATTCCCTCTATGAGTGATATCTCATGATAAGTGTCTTTTTCTGTGTGACTTATTTCACTTAGAATCGTCGTACCTAAATCCACTCATCATGCTGCTACTAGCCTTATGACGTTGATTTCATGGCTGAGTGATATTCCATTGTACATAAGGACCGCAACTTCTTTATCCATTCTTCTCTTTCCTGGGATATTTAAGGTGTAACGAAGTGGAGGTTCTTGTCAACAGAGCAGCCCAAAACTTTGGGGTGCCTGTGTCTTGCTGATTTTTAGTTTTCCCAATTTATACGCCCATGAGAGGAAGTGCCCTATGGTCTCTAAGCTGAGTTTTTTAGATGTTTCAGGACACACCGTACACTTCTCCAGTGTGGCTGTTGGCAATTTACATCCCGCCCATCAGCGTAGCAAGGCTCCCATTTCTCCAAGGCCTGTCCAGCATTTCTGGTTTTGACACTTTATTCAGCATGGCCCTTTTGACCGATGGGAAGCGAGACTTCTTTGTAGCGCTGATTTGCCTTTCCAGGTTGCTTGGTTGGCCAAAAAGGGCGTATGCGTTTTTTCCTGAATATATTCAGGAAAAAACGCATACGCCCTTTTTGGCCAAGGGCATCATTGTCGAGGTTTTGCCGCTTTTCCTGTGCTTTAAAGGCGATTCGAATCTACCTCCTGAAATCTGTTTCCTGCAATTCTGCCTTGCTTTCAAATCCTCTTCGTTGCCTTCCCTCAATATATTTGTGGACGAGAGTTATCATTTCTAAGACTGCAGGTTTGTGAATTGCAGTGCCCCTGAGCTCCATTCTTCAACTCGCTTTCTTGGGAGCTGGCCGCAAAAGCGCAGGATTGCTTCAGGCCGTATTCTGGTTCCTGGCGGCAGGCTGAGCCTGTGGTTAATTCTTCTTCCTGATGGGAAAATAGAATGACCTGTGCCTGCCCCAACACCTAGAGCTAGTCTCTCATTGGTTCCCCCTCTTCCCGTTCATCCTCAGGACAATTAGCAACCTGTACGGAACAGGAGGATAAAGGTGCTGATTCTCCAAGGAGGGAGATTGCTAGTAAAGCGGCTGGAATGGCGAACCGGAGCACAAGGAGATGAGAAATGAGGTGCGTTTTAGAAACCTTTCCCGATCACACGGTGTACCATCTTCGGGGTTTCTCATGCATGTTTTCAATGTAGGACGATGCCCTTGAACCTGGAGATTTGGGACCCATGGGATGGGTACCACGCCGTATTACTTTAAAGGGTCTGCGTTAGCTCAGCCAACCTCACCAAACCTCTCAGCCCCAAGAGTGTCCACCCTTATGTCTCAATCAGCTGTGGGTCTAGATATGGTCAATCCAGGTGGCATCACAGCCCCTGAACGAATTTTGTAAGAATTTCTCTCTCTTTCACTGTCTTTGTTTCACGGGTTTTTTAAAGTAATTGATTTTTATAATGGGGTTTAGCTGCTTTTCACTGCTGTGTTTATGCCGCTTTACACCCACTTGACTCACTTACAGAGAGATATCAATACATAGGTTTTAAGATTCTTACTAGTCAGATATATTCTTGGGCGGTGAATAGGGGGTGTTGAGTCCAGTTCACTGAGCAAGGAGTAGGTCTTGTCTATTACATATTGGGTTTATGGAATGGTATCTGAGCTAATTTGAAACCCTTGTTTTATGCATCACCCCACCTCACCTTTCCCGTTAAGCAGCCATAGTGTGTTTTCTAAACGTGTGACTCTGTTCTGTTTTGTAATTCAGTTCAAGGGTAGCGGTTTTGACATTCCCTCTATAAGTGATATCTCATGATAAGTGTCTTTTTCTGTGTGACTTATTTCACTTAGAATCGTCGTACCTAAATCCACTCATCATGCTGCTACTAGCCTTATGACGTTGATTTCATGGCTGAGTGATATTCCATTGTACATAAGGACCGCAACTTCTTTATCCATTCTTCTCTTTCCTGGGATATTTAAGGTGTAACGAAGTGGAGGTTCTTGTCAACAGAGCAGCCCAAAACTTTGGGGTGCCTGTGTCTTGCTGATTTTTAGTTTTCCCAATTTATACGCCCATGAGAGGAAGTGCCCTATGGTCTCTAAGCTGAGTTTTTTAGATGTTTCAGGACACACCGTACACTTCTCCAGTGTGGCTGTTGGCAATTTACATCCCGCCCATCAGCGTAGCAAGGCTCCCCTTTCTCCAAGGCCTGTCCAGCATTTCTGGTTTTGACACTTTATTCATCATGGCCCTTTGACCGATGGGAAGCGAGACTTCTTTGTAGCGCTGATTTGCCTTTCCAGGTTGCTTGGTTGGCCAAAAAGGGCGTATGCGTTTTTTCCTGAATATATTCAGGAAAAAACGCATACGCCCTTTTTGGCCAAGGGCATCATTGTCGAGGTTTTGCCGCTTTTCCTGTGCTTTAAAGGCGATTCGAATCTACCTCCTGAAATCTGTTTCCTGCAATTCTGCCTTGCTTTCAAATCCTCTTCGTTACCTTCCCTCAATATATTTGTGGACGAGAGTTATCATTTCTAAGACTGCAGGTTTGTGAATTGCAGTGCCCCTGAGCTCCATTCTTCAACTCGCTTTCTTGGGAGCTGGCCGCAAAAGCGCAGGATTGCTTCAGGCCGTATTCTGGTTCCTGGCGGCAGGCTGAGCCTGTGGTTAATTCTTCTTCCTGATGGGAAAATAGAATGACCTGTGCCTGCCCCAACACCTAGAGCTAGTCTCTCATTGGTTCCCCCTCTTCCCGTTCATCCTCAGGACAGTTAGCAACCTGTACGGAACAGGAGGATAAAGGTGCTGATTCTCCAAGGAGGGAGATTGCTAGTAAAGCGGCTGGAATGGCGAACCGGAGCACAAGGAGATGAGAAATGAGGTGCGTTTTAGAAACCTTTCCCGATCACACGGTGTACCATCTTCGGGGTTTCTCATGCATGTTTTCAATGTAGGACGATGCCCTTGAACCTGGAGATTTGGGACCCATGGGATGGGTACCACGCCGTATTACTTTAAAGGGTCTGCGTTAGCTCAGCCAACCTCACCAAACCTCTCAGCCCCACGAGTGTCCACCCTTATGTCTCAATCAGCTGTGGGTCTAGATATGGTCAATCCAGGTGGCATCACAGCCCCTGAACGAATTTTGTAAGAATTTCTCTCTCTTTCACTGTCTTTGTTTCACGGGTTTTGGAAAGTAATTGATTTTTATAATGGGGTTTAGCTGCTTTTCACTGCTGTGTTTATGCCGCTTTACACCCACTTGACTCACTTACAGAGAGATATCAATACATAGGTTTTAAGATTCTTACTAGTCAGATATATTCTTGGGCGGTGAATAGGGGGTGTTGAGTCCAGTTCACTGAGCAAGGAGTAGGTCTTGTCTATTACATATTGGGTTTCTGGAACGGTATCTGAGCTAATTTGAAACCCTTGTTTTATGCATCACCCCACCTCACCTTTCCCGTTAAGCAGCCATAGTGTGTTTTCTAAACGTGTGACTCTGTTCTGTTTTGTAATTCAGTTCAAGGGTAGCGGTTTTGACATTCCCTCTATGAGTGATATCTCATGATAAGTGTCTTTTTCTGTGTGACTTATTTCACTTAGAATCGTCGTACCTAAATCCACTCATCATGCTGCTACTAGCCTTATGACGTTGATTTCATGGCTGAGTGATATTCCATTGTACATAAGGACCGCAACTTCTTTATCCATTCTTCTCTTTCCTGGGATATTTAAGGTGTAACGAAGTGGAGGTTCTTGTCAACAGAGCAGCCCAAAACTTTGGGGTGCCTGTGTCTTGCTGATTTTTAGTTTTCCCAATTTATACGCCCATGAGAGGAAGTGCCCTATGGTCTCTAAGCTGAGTTTTTTAGATGTTTCAGGACACACCGTACACTTCTCCAGTGTGGCTGTTGGCAATTTACATCCCGCCCATCAGCGTAGCAAGGCTCCCATTTCTCCAAGGCCTGTCCAGCATTTCTGGTTTTGACACTTTATTCAGCATGGCCCTTTTGACCGATGGGAAGCGAGACTTCTTTGTAGCGCTGATTTGCCTTTCCAGGTTGCTTGGTTGGCCAAAAAGGGCGTATGTGTTTTTTCCTGAATATATTCAGGAAAAAACGCATACGCCCTTTTTGGCCAAGGGCATCATTGTCGAGGTTTTGCCGCTTTTCCTGTGCTTTAAAGGCGATTCGAATCTACCTCCTGAAATCTGTTTCCTGCAATTCTGCCTTGCTTTCAAATCCTCTTCGTTGCCTTCCCTCAATATATTTGTGGACGAGAGTTATCATTTCTAAGACTGCAGGTTTGTGAATTGCAGTGCCCCTGAGCTCCATTCTTCAACTCGCTTTCTTGGGAGCTGGCCGCAAAAGCGCAGGATTGCTTCAGGCCGTATTCTGGTTCCTGGCGGCAGGCTGAGCCTGTGGTTAATTCTTCTTCCTGATGGGAAAATAGAATGACCTGTGCCTGCCCCAACACCTAGAGCTAGTCTCTCATTGGTTCCCCCTCTTCCCGTTCATCCTCAGGACAATTAGCAACCTGTACGGAACAGGAGGATAAAGGTGCTGATTCTCCAAGGAGGGAGATTGCTAGTAAAGCGGCTGGAATGGCGAACCGGAGCACAAGGAGATGAGAAATGAGGTGCGTTTTAGAAACCTTTCCCGATCACACGGTGTACCATCTTCGGGGTTTCTCATGCATGTTTTCAATGTAGGACGATGCCCTTGAACCTGGAGATTTGGGACCCATGGGATGGGTACCACGCCGTATTACTTTAAAGGGTCTGCGTTAGCTCAGCCAACCTCACCAAACCTCTCAGCCCCACGAGTGTCCACCCTTATGTCTCAATCAGCTGTGGGTCTAGATATGGTCAATCCAGGTGGCATCACAGCCCCTGAACGAATTTTGTAAGAATTTCTCTCTCTTTCACTGTCTTTGTTTCACGGGTTTTGGAAAGTAATTGATTTTTATAATGGGGTTTAGCTGCTTTTCACTGCTGTGTTTATGCCGCTTTACACCCACTTGACTCACTTACAGAGAGATATCAATACATAGGTTTTAAGATTCTTACTAGTCAGATATATTCTTGGGCGGTGAATAGGGGGTGTTGAGTCCAGTTCACTGAGCAAGGAGTAGGTCTTGTCTATTACATATTGGGTTTCTGGAACGGTATCTGAGCTAATTTGAAACCCTTGTTTTATGCATCACCCCACCTCACCTTTCCCGTTAAGCAGCCATAGTGTGTTTTCTAAACGTGTGACTCTGTTCTGTTTTGTAATTCAGTTCAAGGGTAGCGGTTTTGACATTCCCTCTATGAGTGATATCTCATGATAAGTGTCTTTTTCTGTGTGACTTATTTCACTTAGAATCGTCGTACCTAAATCCACTCATCATGCTGCTACTAGCCTTATGACGTTGATTTCATGGCTGAGTGATATTCCATTGTACATAAGGACCACAACTTCTTTATCCATTCTTCTCTTTCCTGGGATATTTAAGGTGTAACGAAGTGGAGGTTCTTGTCAACAGAGCAGCCCAAAACTTTGGGGTGCCTGTGTCTTGCTGATTTTTAGTTTTCCCAATTTATACGCCCATGAGAGGAAGTGCCCTATGGTCTCTAAGCTGAGTTTTTTAGATGTTTCAGGACACACCGTACACTTCTCCAGTGTGGCTGTTGGCAATTTACATCCCGCCCATCAGCGTAGCAAGGCTCCCATTTCTCCAAGGCCTGTCCAGCATTTCTGGTTTTGACACTTTATTCAGCATGGCCCTTTTGACCGATGGGAAGCGAGACTTCTTTGTAGCGCTGATTTGCCTTTCCAGGTTGCTTGGTTGGCCAAAAAGGGCGTATGTGTTTTTTCCTGAATATATTCAGGAAAAAACGCATACGCCCTTTTTGGCCAAGGGCATCATTGTCGAGGTTTTGCCGCTTTTCCTGTGCTTTAAAGGCGATTCGAATCTACCTCCTGAAATCTGTTTCCTGCAATTCTGCCTTGCTTTCAAATCCTCTTCGTTGCCTTCCCTCAATATATTTGTGGACGAGAGTTATCATTTCTAAGACTGCAGGTTTGTGAATTGCAGTGCCCCTGAGCTCCATTCTTCAACTCGCTTTCTTGGGAGCTGGCCGCAAAAGCGCAGGATTGCTTCAGGCCGTATTCTGGTTCCTGGCGGCAGGCTGAGCCTGTGGTTAATTCTTCTTCCTGATGGGAAAATAGAATGACCTGTGCCTGCCCCAACACCTAGAGCTAGTCTCTCATTGGTTCCCCCTCTTCCCGTTCATCCTCAGGACAATTTGCAACCTGTACGGAACAGGAGGATAAAGGTGCTGATTCTCCAAGGAGGGAGATTGCTAGTAAAGCGGCTGGAATGGCGAACCGGAGCACAAGGAGATGAGAAATGAGGTGCGTTTTAGAAACCTTTCCCGATCACACGGTGTACCATCTTCGGGGTTCCTCATGCATGTTTTCAATGTAGGACGATGCCCTTGAACCTGGAGATTTGGGACCCATGGGATGGGTACCACGCCGTATTACTTTAAAGGGTCTGCGTTAGCTCAGCCAACCTCACCAAACCTCTCAGCCCCACGAGTGTCCACCCTTATGTCTCAATCAGCTGTGGGTCTAGATATGGTCAATCCAGGTGGCATCACAGCCCCTGAACGAATTTTGTAAGAATTTCTCTCTCTTTCACTGTCTTTGTTTCACGGGTTTTGAAAAGTAATTGATTTTTATAATGGGGTTTAGCTGCTTTTCACTGCTGTGTTTATGCCGCTTTACACCCACTTGACTCACTTACAGAGAGATATCAATACATAGGTTTTAAGATTCTTACTAGTCAGATATATTCTTGGGCGGTGAATAGGGGGTGTTGAGTCCAGTTCACTGAGCAAGGAGTAGGTCTTGTCTATTACATATTGGGTTTCTGGAACGGTATCTGAGCTAATTTGAAACCCTTGTTTTATGCATCACCCCACCTCACCTTTCCCGTTAAGCAGCCATAGTGTGTTTTCTAAACGTGTGACTCTGTTCTGTTTTGTAATTCAGTTCAAGGGTAGCGGTTTTGACATTCCCTCTATGAGTGATATCTCATGATAAGTGTCTTTTTCTGTGTGACTTATTTCACTTAGAATCGTCGTACCTAAATCCACTCATCATGCTGCTACTAGCCTTATGACGTTGATTTCATGGCTGAGTGATATTCCATTGTACATAAGGACCGCAACTTCTTTATCCATTCTTCTCTTTCCTGGGATATTTAAGGTGTAACGAAGTGGAGGTTCTTGTCAACAGAGCAGCCCAAAACTTTGGGGTGCCTGTGTCTTGCTGATTTTTAGTTTTCCCAATTTATACGCCCATGAGAGGAAGTGCCCTATGGTCTCTAAGCTGAGTTTTTTAGATGTTTCAGGACACACCGTACACTTCTCCAGTGTGGCTGTTGGCAATTTACATCCCGCCCATCAGCGTAGCAAGGCTCCCATTTCTCCAAGGCCTGTCCAGCATTTCTGGTTTTGACACTTTATTCAGCATGGCCCTTTTGACCGATGGGAAGCGAGACTTCTTTGTAGCGCTGATTTGCCTTTCCAGGTTGCTTGGTTGGCCAAAAAGGGCGTATGCGTTTTTTCCTGAATATATTCAGGAAAAAACGCATACGCCCTTTTTGGCCAAGGGCATCATTGTCGAGGTTTTGCCGCTTTTCCTGTGCTTTAAAGGCGATTCGAATCTACCTCCTGAAATCTGTTTCCTGCAATTCTGCCTTGCTTTCAAATCCTCTTCGTTGCCTTCCCTCAATATATTTGTGGACGAGAGTTATCATTTCTAAGACTGCAGGTTTGTGAATTGCAGTGCCCCTGAGCTCCATTCTTCAACTCGCTTTCTTGGGAGCTGGCCGCAAAAGCGCAGGATTGCTTCAGGCCGTATTCTGGTTCCTGGCGGCAGGCTGAGCCTGTGGTTAATTCTTCTTCCTGATGGGAAAATAGAATGACCTGTGCCTGCCCCAACACCTAGAGCTAGTCTCTCATTGGTTCCCCCTCTTCCCGTTCATCCTCAGGACAATTTGCAACCTGTACGGAACAGGAGGATAAAGGTGCTGATTCTCCAAGGAGGGAGATTGCTAGTAAAGCGGCTGGAATGGCGAACCGGAGCACAAGGAGATGAGAAATGAGGTGCGTTTTAGAAACCTTTCCCGATCACACGGTGTACCATCTTCGGGGTTCCTCATGCATGTTTTCAATGTAGGACGATGCCCTTGAACCTGGAGATTTGGGACCCATGGGATGGGTACCACGCCGTATTACTTTAAAGGGTCTGCGTTAGCTCAGCCAACCTCACCAAACCTCTCAGCCCCACGAGTGTCCACCCTTATGTCTCAATCAGCTGTGGGTCTAGATATGGTCAATCCAGGTGGCATCACAGCCCCTGAACGAATTTTGTAAGAATTTCTCTCTCTTTCACTGTCTTTGTTTCACGGGTTTTGAAAAGTAATTGATTTTTATAATGGGGTTTAGCTGCTTTTCACTGCTGTGTTTATGCCGCTTTACACCCACTTGACTCACTTACAGAGAGATATCAATACATAGGTTTTAAGATTCTTACTAGTCAGATATATTCTTGGGCGGTGAATAGGGGGTGTTGAGTCCAGTTCACTGAGCAAGGAGTAGGTCTTGTCTATTACATATTGGGTTTCTGGAACGGTATCTGAGCTAATTTGAAACCCTTGTTTTATGCATCACCCCACCTCACCTTTCCCGTTAAGCAGCCATAGTGTGTTTTCTAAACGTGTGACTCTGTTCTGTTTTGTAATTCAGTTCAAGGGTAGCGGTTTTGACATTCCCTCTATGAGTGATATCTCATGATAAGTGTCTTTTTCTGTGTGACTTATTTCACTTAGAATCGTCGTACCTAAATCCACTCATCATGCTGCTACTAGCCTTATGACGTTGATTTCATGGCTGAGTGATATTCCATTGTACATAAGGACCGCAACTTCTTTATCCATTCTTCTCTTTCCTGGGATATTTAAGGTGTAACGAAGTGGAGGTTCTTGTCAACAGAGCAGCCCAAAACTTTGGGGTGCCTGTGTCTTGCTGATTTTTAGTTTTCCCAATTTATACGCCCATGAGAGGAAGTGCCCTATGGTCTCTAAGCTGAGTTTTTTAGATGTTTCAGGACACACCGTACACTTCTCCAGTGTGGCTGTTGGCAATTTACATCCCGCCCATCAGCGTAGCAAGGCTCCCATTTCTCCAAGGCCTGTCCAGCATTTCTGGTTTTGACACTTTATTCAGCATGGCCCTTTTGACCGATGGGAAGCGAGACTTCTTTGTAGCGCTGATTTGCCTTTCCAGGTTGCTTGGTTGGCCAAAAAGGGCGTATGCGTTTTTTCCTGAATATATTCAGGAAAAAACGCATACGCCCTTTTTGGCCAAGGGCATCATTGTCGAGGTTTTGCCGCTTTTCCTGTGCTTTAAAGGCGATTCGAATCTACCTCCTGAAATCTGTTTCCTGCAATTCTGCCTTGCTTTCAAATCCTCTTCG
The DNA here is from genome assembly GCF_965194805.1 of Balaenoptera borealis. Lineage (NCBI taxonomy): Eukaryota > Metazoa > Chordata > Mammalia > Artiodactyla > Balaenopteridae > Balaenoptera > Balaenoptera borealis. The sequence goes on along the minus strand of NW_028122821.1, from coordinate 92,972 downwards.
TTGCCTTCCCTCAATATATTTGTGGACGAGAGTTATCATTTCTAAGACTGCAGGTTTGTGAATTGCAGTGCCCCTGAGCTCCATTCTTCAACTCGCTTTCTTGGGAGCTGGCCGCAAAAGCGCAGGATTGCTTCAGGCCGTATTCTGGTTCCTGGCGGCAGGCTGAGCCTGTGGTTAATTCTTCTTCCTGATGGGAAAATAGAATGACCTGTGCCTGCCCCAACACCTAGAGCTAGTCTCTCATTGGTTCCCCCTCTTCCCGTTCATCCTCAGGACAATTTGCAACCTGTACGGAACAGGAGGATAAAGGTGCTGATTCTCCAAGGAGGGAGATTGCTAGTAAAGCGGCTGGAATGGCGAACCGGAGCACAAGGAGATGAGAAATGAGGTGCGTTTTAGAAACCTTTCCCGATCACACGGTGTACCATCTTCGGGGTTCCTCATGCATGTTTTCAATGTAGGACGATGCCCTTGAACCTGGAGATTTGGGACCCATGGGATGGGTACCACGCCGTATTACTTTAAAGGGTCTGCGTTAGCTCACCCAACCTCACCAAACCTCTCAGCCCCACGAGTGTCCACCCTTATGTCTCAATCAGCTGTGGGTCTAGATATGGTCAATCCAGGTGGCATCACAGCCCCTGAACGAATTTTGTAAGAATTTCTCTCTCTTTCACTGTCTTTGTTTCACGGGTTTTGAAAAGTAATTGATTTTTATAATGGGGTTTAGCTGCTTTTCACTGCTGTGTTTATGCCGCTTTACACCCACTTGACTCACTTACAGAGAGATATCAATACATAGGTTTTAAGATTCTTACTAGTCAGATATATTCTTGGGCGGTGAATAGGGGGTGTTGAGTCCAGTTCACTGAGCAAGGAGTAGGTCTTGTCTATTACATATTGGGTTTCTGGAACGGTATCTGAGCTAATTTGAAACCCTTGTTTTATGCATCACCCCACCTCACCTTTCCCGTTAAGCAGCCATAGTGTGTTTTCTAAACGTGTGACTCTGTTCTGTTTTGTAATTCAGTTCAAGGGTAGCGGTTTTGACATTCCCTCTATGGGTGATATCTCATGATAAGTGTCTTTTTCTGTGTGACTTATTTCACTTAGAATCGTCGTACCTAAATCCACTCATCATGCTGCTACTAGCCTTATGACGTTGATTTCATGGCTGAGTGATATTCCATTGTACATAAGGACCGCAACTTCTTTATCCATTCTTCTCTTTCCTGGGATATTTAAGGTGTAACGAAGTGGAGGTTCTTGTCAACAGAGCAGCCCAAAACTTTGGGGTGCCTGTGTCTTGCTGATTTTTAGTTTTCCCAATTTATACGCCCATGAGAGGAAGTGCCCTATGGTCTCTAAGCTGAGTTTTTTAGATGTTTCAGGACACACCGTACACTTCTCCAGTGTGGCTGTTGGCAATTTACATCCCGCCCATCAGCGTAGCAAGGCTCCCATTTCTCCAAGGCCTGTCCAGCATTTCTGGTTTTGACACTTTATTCATCATGGCCCTTTTGACCGATGGGAAGCGAGACTTCTTTGTAGCGCTGATTTGCCTTTCCAGGTTGCTTGGTTGGCCAAAAAGGGCGTATGCGTTTTTTCCTGAATATATTCAGGAAAAAACGCATACGCCCTTTTTGGCCAAGGGCATCATTGTCGAGGTTTTGCCGCTTTTCCTGTGCTTTAAAGGCGATTCGAATCTACCTCCTGAAATCTGTTTCCTGCAATTCTGCCTTGCTTTCAAATCCTCTTCGTTGCCTTCCCTCAATATATTTGTGGACGAGAGTTATCATTTCTAAGACTGCAGGTTTGTGAATTGCAGTGCCCCTGAGCTCCATTCTTCAACTCGCTTTCTTGGGAGCTGGCCGCAAAAGCGCAGGATTGCTTCAGGCCGTATTCTGGTTCCTGGCGGCAGGCTGAGCCTGTGGTTAATTCTTCTTCCTGATGGGAAAATAGAATGACCTGTGCCTGCCCCAACACCTAGAGCTAGTCTCTCATTGGTTCCCCCTCTTCCCGTTCATCCTCAGGACAATTTGCAACCTGTACGGAACAGGAGGATAAAGGTGCTGATTCTCCAAGGAGGGAGATTGCTAGTAAAGCGGCTGGAATGGCGAACCGGAGCACAAGGAGATGAGAAATGAGGTGCGTTTTAGAAACCTTTCCCGATCACACGGTGTACCATCTTCGGGGTTCCTCATGCATGTTTTCAATGTAGGACGATGCCCTTGAACCTGGAGATTTGGGACCCATGGGATGGGTACCACGCCGTATTACTTTAAAGGGTCTGCGTTAGCTCAGCCAACCTCACCAAACCTCTCAGCCCCACGAGTGTCCACCCTTATGTCTCAATCAGCTGTGGGTCTAGATATGGTCAATCCAGGTGGCATCACAGCCCCTGAATGAATTTTGTAAGAATTTCTCTCTCTTTCACTGTCTTTGTTTCACGGGTTTTTTAAAGTAATTGATTTTTATAATGGGGTTTAGCTGCTTTTCACTGCTGTGTTTATGCCGCTTTACACCCACTTGACTCACTTACAGAGAGATATCAATACATAGGTTTTAAGATTCTTACTAGTCAGATATATTCTTGGGCGGTGAATAGGGGGTGTTGAGTCCAGTTCACTGAGCAAGGAGTAGGTCTTGTCTATTACATATTGGGTTTCTGGAACGGTATCTGAGCTAATTTGAAACCCTTGTTTTATGCATCACCCCACCTCACCTTTCCCGTTAAGCAGCCATAGTGTGTTTTCTAAACGTGTGACTCTGTTCTGTTTTGTAATTCAGTTCAAGGGTAGCGGTTTTGACATTCCCTCTATGAGTGATATCTCATGATAAGTGTCTTTTTCTGTGTGACTTATTTCACTTAGAATCGTCGTACCTAAATCCACTCATCATGCTGCTACTAGCCTTATGACGTTGATTTCATGGCTGAGTGATATTCCATTGTACATAAGGACCGCAACTTCTTTATCCATTCTTCTCTTTCCTGGGATATTTAAGGTGTAACGAAGTGGAGGTTCTTGTCAACAGAGCAGCCCAAAACTTTGGGGTGCCTGTGTCTTGCTGATTTTTAGTTTTCCCAATTTATACGCCCATGAGAGGAAGTGCCCTATGGTCTCTAAGCTGAGTTTTTTAGATGTTTCAGGACACACCGTACACTTCTCCAGTGTGGCTGTTGGCAATTTACATCCCGCCCATCAGCGTAGCAAGGCTCCCATTTCTCCAAGGCCTGTCCAGCATTTCTGGTTTTGACACTTTATTCAGCATGGCCCTTTTGACCGATGGGAAGCGAGACTTCTTTGTAGCGCTGATTTGCCTTTCCAGGTTGCTTGGTTGGCCAAAAAGGGCGTATGCGTTTTTTCCTGAATATATTCAGGAAAAAACGCATACGCCCTTTTTGGCCAAGGGCATCATTGTCGAGGTTTTGCCGCTTTTCCTGTGCTTTAAAGGCGATTCGAATCTACCTCCTGAAATCTGTTTCCTGCAATTCTGCCTTGCTTTCAAATCCTCTTCGTTGCCTTCCCTCAATATATTTGTGGACGAGAGTTATCATTTCTAAGACTGCAGGTTTGTGAATTGCAGTGCCCCTGAGCTCCATTCTTCAACTCGCTTTCTTGGGAGCTGGCCGCAAAAGCGCAGGATTGCTTCAGGCCGTATTCTGGTTCCTGGCGGCAGGCTGAGCCTGTGGTTAATTCTTCTTCCTGATGGGAAAATAGAATGACCTGTGCCTGCCCCAACACCTAGAGCTAGTCTCTCATTGGTTCCCCCTCTTCCCGTTCATCCTCAGGACAATTTGCAACCTGTACGGAACAGGAGGATAAAGGTGCTGATTCTCCAAGGAGGGAGATTGCTAGTAAAGCGGCTGGAATGGCGAACCGGAGCACAAGGAGATGAGAAATGAGGTGCGTTTTAGAAACCTTTCCCGATCACACGGTGTACCATCTTCGGGGTTCCTCATGCATGTTTTCAATGTAGGACGATGCCCTTGAACCTGGAGATTTGGGACCCATGGGATGGGTACCACGCCGTATTACTTTAAAGGGTCTGCGTTAGCTCAGCCAACCTCACCAAACCTCTCAGCCCCACGAGTGTCCACCCTTATGTCTCAATCAGCTGTGGGTCTAGATATGGTCAATCCAGGTGGCATCACAGCCCCTGAACGAATTTTGTAAGAATTTCTCTCTCTTTCACTGTCTTTGTTTCACGGGTTTTGAAAAGTAATTGATTTTTATAATGGGGTTTAGCTGCTTTTCACTGCTGTGTTTATGCCGCTTTACACCCACTTGACTCACTTACAGAGAGATATCAATACATAGGTTTTAAGATTCTTACTAGTCAGATATATTCTTGGGCGGTGAATAGGGGGTGTTGAGTCCAGTTCACTGAGCAAGGAGTAGGTCTTGTCTATTACATATTGGGTTTCTGGAACGGTATCTGAGCTAATTTGAAACCCTTGTTTTATGCATCACCCCACCTCACCTTTCCCGTTAAGCAGCCATAGTGTGTTTTCTAAACGTGTGACTCTGTTCTGTTTTGTAATTCAGTTCAAGGGTAGCGGTTTTGACATTCCCTCTATGAGTGATATCTCATGATAAGTGTCTTTTTCTGTGTGACTTATTTCACTTAGAATCGTCGTACCTAAATCCACTCATCATGCTGCTACTAGCCTTATGACGTTGATTTCATGGCTGAGTGATATTCCATTGTACATAAGGACCGCAACTTCTTTATCCATTCTTCTCTTTCCTGGGATATTTAAGGTGTAACGAAGTGGAGGTTCTTGTCAACAGAGCAGCCCAAAACTTTGGGGTGCCTGTGTCTTGCTGATTTTTAGTTTTCCCAATTTATACGCCCATGAGAGGAAGTGCCCTATGGTCTCTAAGCTGAGTTTTTTAGATGTTTCAGGACACACCGTACACTTCTCCAGTGTGGCTGTTGGCAATTTACATCCCGCCCATCAGCGTAGCAAGGCTCCCATTTCTCCAAGGCCTGTCCAGCATTTCTGCTTTTGACACTTTATTCAGCATGGCCCTTTTGACCGATGGGAAGCGAGACTTCTTTGTAGCGCTGATTTGCCTTTCCAGGTTGCTTGGTTGGCCAAAAAGGGCGTATGCGTTTTTTCCTGAATATATTCAGGAAAAAACGCATACGCCCTTTTTGGCCAAGGGCATCATTGTCGAGGTTTTGCCGCTTTTCCTGTGCTTTAAAGGCGATTCGAATCTACCTCCTGAAATCTGTTTCCTGCAATTCTGCCTTGCTTTCAAATCCTCTTCGTTGCCTTCCCTCAATATATTTGTGGACGAGAGTTATCATTTCTAAGACTGCAGGTTTGTGAATTGCAGTGCCCCTGAGCTCCATTCTTCAACTCGCTTTCTTGGGAGCTGGCCGCAAAAGCGCAGGATTGCTTCAGGCCGTATTCTGGTTCCTGGCGGCAGGCTGAGCCTGTGGTTAATTCTTCTTCCTGATGGGAAAATAGAATGACCTGTGCCTGCCCCAACACCTAGAGCTAGTCTCTCATTGGTTCCCCCTCTTCCCGTTCATCCTCAGGACAATTTGCAACCTGTACGGAACAGGAGGATAAAGGTGCTGATTCTCCAAGGAGGGAGATTGCTAGTAAAGCGGCTGGAATGGCGAACCGGAGCACAAGGAGATGAGAAATGAGGTGCGTTTTAGAAACCTTTCCCGATCACACGGTGTACCATCTTCGGGGTTCCTCATGCATGTTTTCAATGTAGGACGATGCCCTTGAACCTGGAGATTTGGGACCCATGGGATGGGTACCACGCCGTATTACTTTTAAGGGTCTGCGTTAGCTCAGCCAACCTCACCAAACCTCTCAGCCCCACGAGTGTCCACCCTTATGTCTCAATCAGCTGTGGGTCTAGATATGGTCAATCCAGGTGGCATCACAGCCCCTGAACGAATTTTGTAAGAATTTCTCTCTCTTTCACTGTCTTTGTTTCACGGGTTTTGAAAAGTAATTGATTTTTATAATGGGGTTTAGCTGCTTTTCACTGCTGTGTTTATGCCGCTTTACACCCACTTGACTCACTTACAGAGAGATATCAATACATAGGTTTTAAGATTCTTACTAGTCAGATATATTCTTGGGCGGTGAATAGGGGGTGTTGAGTCCAGTTCACTGAGCAAGGAGTAGGTCTTGTCTATTACATATTGGGTTTCTGGAACGGTATCTGAGCTAATTTGAAACCCTTGTTTTATGCATCACCCCACCTCACCTTTCCCGTTAAGCAGCCATAGTGTGTTTTCTAAACGTGTGACTCTGTTCTGTTTTGTAATTCAGTTCAAGGGTAGCGGTTTTGACATTCCCTCTATGAGTGATATCTCATGATAAGTGTCTTTTTCTGTGTGACTTATTTCACTTAGAATCGTCGTACCTAAATCCACTCATCATGCTGCTACTAGCCTTATGACGTTGATTTCATGGCTGAGTGATATTCCATTGTACATAAGGACTGCAACTTCTTTATCCATTCTTCTCTTTCCTGGGATATTTAAGGTGTAACGAAGTGGAGGTTCTTGTCAACAGAGCAGCCCAAAACTTTGGGGTGCCTGTGTCTTGCTGATTTTTAGTTTTCCCAATTTATACGCCCATGAGAGGAAGTGCCCTATGGTCTCTAAGCTGAGTTTTTTAGATGTTTCAGGACACACCGTACACTTCTCCAGTGTGGCTGTTGGCAATTTACATCCCGCCCATCAGCGTAGCAAGGCTCCCATTTCTCCAAGGCCTGTCCAGCATTTCTGCTTTTGACACTTTATTCAGCATGGCCCTTTTGACCGATGGGAAGCGAGACTTCTTTGTAGCGCTGATTTGCCTTTCCAGGTTGCTTGGTTGGCCAAAAAGGGCGTATGCGTTTTTTCCTGAATATATTCAGGAAAAAACGCATACGCCCTTTTTGGCCAAGGGCATCATTGTCGAGGTTTTGCCGCTTTTCCTGTGCTTTAAAGGCGATTCGAATCTACCTCCTGAAATCTGTTTCCTGCAATTCTGCCTTGCTTTCAAATCCTCTTCGTTGCCTTCCCTCAATATATTTGTGGACGAGAGTTATCATTTCTAAGTCTGCAGGTTTGTGAATTGCAGTGCCCCTGAGCTCCATTCTTCAACTCGCTTTCTTGGGAGCTGGCCGCAAAAGCGCAGGATTGCTTCAGGCCGTATTCTGGTTCCTGGCGGCAGGCTGAGCCTGTGGTTAATTCTTCTTCCTGATGGGAAAATAGAATGACCTGTGCCTGCCCCAACACCTAGAGCTAGTCTCTCATTGGTTCCCCCTCTTCCCGTTCATCCTCAGGACAATTAGCAACCTGTACGGAACAGGAGGATAAAGGTGCTGATTCTCCAAGGAGGGAGATTGCTAGTAAAGCGGCTGGAATGGTGAACCGGAGCACAAGGAGATGAGAAATGAGGTGCGTTTTAGAAACCTTTCCCGATCACACGGTGTACCATCTTCGGGGTTTCTCATGCATGTTTTCAATGTAGGACGATGCCCTTGAACCTGGAGATTTGGGACCCATGGGATGGGTACCACGCCGTATTACTTTAAAGGGTCTGCGTTAGCTCAGCCTACCTCACCAAACCTCTCAGCCCCAAGAGTGTCCACCCTTATGTCTCAATCAGCTGTGGGTCTAGATATGGTCAATCCAGGTGGCATCACAGCCCCTGAACGAATTTTGTAAGAATTTCTCTCTCTTTCACTGTCTTTGTTTCACGGGTTTTTTAAAGTAATTGATTTTTATAATGGGGTTTAGCTGCTTTTCACTGCTGTGTTTATGCCGCTTTACACCCACTTGACTCACTTACAGAGAGATATCAATACATAGGTTTTAAGATTCTTACTAGTCAGATATATTCTTGGGCGGTGAATAGGGGGTGTTGAGTCCAGTTCACTGAGCAAGGAGTAGGTCTTGTCTATTACATATTGGGTTTCTGGAACGGTATCTGAGCTAATTTGAAACCCTTGTTTTATGCATCACCCCACCTCACCTTTCCCGTTAAGCAGCCATAGTGTGTTTTCTAAACGTGTGACTCTGTTCTGTTTTGTAATTCAGTTCAAGGGTAGCGGTTTTTACATTCCCTCTATAAGTGATATCTTATGATAAGTGTCTTTTTCTGTGTGACTTATTTCACTTAGAATCGTCATACCTAAATCCACTCATCATGCTGCTACTAGCCTTATGACATTGATTTCATGGCTGAGTGATATTCCATTGTACATAAGGACCGCAACTTCTTTATCCATTCTTCTCTTTCCTGGGATATTTAAGGTGTAACGAAGTGGAGGTTCTTGTCAACAGAGTAGCCCACAACTTTGGGGTGCCTGTGTCTTGCTGATTTTTAGTTTTCCCAATTTATACGCCCATGAGAGGAAGTGCCCTATGGTCTCTAAGCTGAGTTTTTTAGATGTTTCAGGACACACCGTACACTTCTCCAGAGTGGCTATTAGCAATTTACATCCCGCCCGTCAGCGTAGCAAGGCTCCCATTTCTCCATGGCCTGTCCTGCATTTCTGGTTTTGACACTTTATTCAGCATGGCCCTTTTGACCGATGGGAAGCGAGACTTCTTTGTAGCGCTGATTTGCCTTTCCAGGTTGCTTGGTTGGCCAAAAAGGGCGTATGCGTTTTTTCCTGAATATATTCAGGAAAAACGCATACGCCCTTTTTGGCCAAGGGCATCATTGTCGAGGTTTTGCCGCTTTTCCTGTGCTTTAAAGGCGATTCGAATCTACCTCCTGAAATCTGTTTCCTGCAATTCTGCCTTGCTTTCAAATCCTCTTCGTTGCCTTCCCTCAATATATTTGTGGACGAGAGTTATCATTTCTAAGTCTGCAGGTTTGTGAATTGCAGTGCCCCTGAGCTCCATTCTTCAACTCGCTTTCTTGGGAGCTGGCCGCAAAAGCGCAGGATTGCTTCAGGCCGTATTCTGGTTCCTGGCGGCAGGCTGAGCCTGTGGTTAATTCTTCTTCCTGATGGGAAAATAGAATGACCTGTGCCTGCCCCAACACCTAGAGCTAGTCTCTCATTGGTTCCCCCTCTTCCCGTTCATCCTCAGGACAATTTGCAACCTGTACGGAACAGGAGGATAAAGGTGCTGATTCTCCAAGGAGGGAGATTGCTAGTAAAGCGGCTGGAATGGTGAACCGGAGCACAAGGAGATGAGAAATGAGGTGCGTTTTAGAAACCTTTCCCGATCACACGGTGTACCATCTTCGGGGTTTCTCATGCATGTTTTCAATGTAGGACGATGCCCTTGAACCTGGAGATTTGGGACCCATGGGATGGGTACCACGCTGTATTACTTTAAAGGGTCTGCGTTAGCTCAGCCTACCTCACCAAACCTCTCAGCCCCAAGAGTGTCCACCCTTATGTCTCAATCAGCTGTGGGTCTAGATATGGTCAATCCAGGTGGCATCACAGCCCCTGAACGAATTTTGTAAGAATTTCTCTCTCTTTCACTGTCTTTGTTTCACGGGTTTTTTAAAGTAATTGATTTTTATAATGGGGTTTAGCTGCTTTTCACTGCTGTGTTTATGCCGCTTTACACCCACTTGACTCACTTACAGAGAGATATCAATACATAGGTTTTAAGATTCTTACTAGTCAGATATATTCTTGGGCGGTGAATAGGGGGTGTTGAGTCCAGTTCACTGAGCAAGGAGTAGGTCTTGTCTATTACATATTGGGTTTCTGGAACGGTATCTGAGCTAATTTGAAACCCTTGTTTTATGCATCACCCCACCTCACCTTTCCCGTTAAGCAGCCATAGTGTGTTTTCTAAACGTGTGACTCTGTTCTGTTTTGTAATTCAGTTCAAGGGTAGCGGTTTTTACATTCCCTCTATAAGTGATATCTTATGATAAGTGTCTTTTTCTGTGTGACTTATTTCACTTAGAATCGTCATACCTAAATCCACTCATCATGCTGCTACTAGCCTTATGACATTGATTTCATGGCTGAGTGATATTCCATTGTACATAAGGACCGCAACTTCTTTATCCATTCTTCTCTTTCCTGGGATATTTAAGGTGTAACGAAGTGGAGGTTCTTGTCAACAGAGTAGCCCACAACTTTGGGGTGCCTGTGTCTTGCTGATTTTTAGTTTTCCCAATTTATACGCCCATGAGAGGAAGTGCCCTATGGTCTCTAAGCTGAGTTTTTTAGATGTTTCAGGACACACCGTACACTTCTCCAGAGTGGCTATTAGCAATTTACATCCCGCCCGTCAGCGTAGCAAGGCTCCCATTTCTCCATGGCCTGTCCTGCATTTCTGGTTTTGACACTTTATTCAGCATGGCCCTTTTGACCGATGGGAAGCGAGACTTCTTTGTAGCGCTGATTTGCCTTTCCAGGTTGCTTGGTTGGCCAAAAAGGGCGTATGCGTTTTTTCCTGAATATATTCAGGAAAAACGCATACGCCCTTTTTGGCCAAGGGCATCATTGTCGAGGTTTTGCCGCTTTTCCTGTGCTTTAAAGGCGATTCGAATCTACCTCCTGAAATCTGTTTCCTGCAATTCTGCCTTGCTTTCAAATCCTCTTCGTTGCCTTCCCTCAATATATTTGTGGACGAGAGTTATCATTTCTAAGTCTGCAGGTTTGTGAATTGCAGTGCCCCTGAGCTCCATTCTTCAACTCGCTTTCTTGGGAGCTGGCCGCAAAAGCGCAGGATTGCTTCAGGCCGTATTCTGGTTCCTGGCGGCAGGCTGAGCCTGTGGTTAATTCTTCTTCCTGATGGGAAAATAGAATGACCTGTGCCTGCCCCAACACCTAGAGCTAGTCTCTCATTGGTTCCCCCTCTTCCCGTTCATCCTCAGGACAATTTGCAACCTGTACGGAACAGGAGGATAAAGGTGCTGATTCTCCAAGGAGGGAGATTGCTAGTAAAGCGGCTGGAATGGTGAACCGGAGCACAAGGAGATGAGAAATGAGGTGCGTTTTAGAAACCTTTCCCGATCACACGGTGTACCATCTTCGGGGTTTCTCATGCATGTTTTCAATGTAGGACGATGCCCTTGAACCTGGAGATTTGGGACCCATGGGATGGGTACCACGCTGTATTACTTTAAAGGGTCTGCGTTAGCTCAGCCTACCTCACCAAACCTCTCAGCCCCAAGAGTGTCCACCCTTATGTCTCAATCAGCTGTGGGTCTAGATATGGTCAATCCAGGTGGCATCACAGCCCCTGAACGAATTTTGTAAGAATTTCTCTCTCTTTCACTGTCTTTGTTTCACGGGTTTTTTAAAGTAATTGATTTTTATAATGGGGTTTAGCTGCTTTTCACTGCTGTGTTTATGCCGCTTTACACCCACTTGACTCACTTACAGAGAGATATCAATACATAGGTTTTAAGATTCTTACTAGTCAGATATATTCTTGGGCGGTGAATAGGGGGTGTTGAGTCCAGTTCACTGAGCAAGGAGTAGGTCTTGTCTATTACATATTGGGTTTCTGGAACGGTATCTGAGCTAATTTGAAACCCTTGTTTTATGCATCACCCCACCTCACCTTTCCCGTTAAGCAGCCATAGTGTGTTTTCTAAACGTGTGACTCTGTTCTGTTTTGTAATTCAGTTCAAGGGTAGCGGTTTTTACATTCCCTCTATAAGTGATATCTTATGATAAGTGTCTTTTTCTGTGTGACTTATTTCACTTAGAATCGTCATACCTAAATCCACTCATCATGCTGCTACTAGCCTTATGACATTGATTTCATGGCTGAGTGATATTCCATTGTACATAAGGACCGCAACTTCTTTATCCATTCTTCTCTTTCCTGGGATATTTAAGGTGTAACGAAGTGGAGGTTCTTGTCAACAGAGTAGCCCACAACTTTGGGGTGCCTGTGTCTTGCTGATTTTTAGTTTTCCCAATTTATACGCCCATGAGAGGAAGTGCCCTATGGTCTCTAAGCTGAGTTTTTTAGATGTTTCAGGACACACCGTACACTTCTCCAGAGTGGCTATTAGCAATTTACATCCCGCCCGTCAGCGTAGCAAGGCTCCCATTTCTCCATGGCCTGTCCTGCATTTCTGGTTTTGACACTTTATTCAGCATGGCCCTTTTGACCGATGGGAAGCGAGACTTCTTTGTAGCGCTGATTTGCCTTTCCAGGTTGCTTGGTTGGCCAAAAAGGGCGTATGCGTTTTTTCCTGAATATATTCAGGAAAAACGCATACGCCCTTTTTGGCCAAGGGCATCATTGTCGAGGTTTTGCCGCTTTTCCTGTGCTTTAAAGGCGATTCGAATCTACCTCCTGAAATCTGTTTCCTGCAATTCTGCCTTGCTTTCAAATCCTCTTCGTTGCCTTCCCTCAATATATTTGTGGACGAGAGTTATCATTTCTAAGTCTGCAGGTTTGTGAATTGCAGTGCCCCTGAGCTCCATTCTTCAACTCGCTTTCTTGGGAGCTGGCCGCAAAAGCGCAGGATTGCTTCAGGCCGTATTCTGGTTCCTGGCGGCAGGCTGAGCCTGTGGTTAATTCTTCTTCCTGATGGGAAAATAGAATGACCTGTGCCTGCCCCAACACCTAGAGCTAGTCTCTCATTGGTTCCCCCTCTTCCCGTTCATCCTCAGGACAATTTGCAACCTGTACGGAACAGGAGGATAAAGGTGCTGATTCTCCAAGGAGGGAGATTGCTAGTAAAGCGGCTGGAATGGTGAACCGGAGCACAAGGAGATGAGAAATGAGGTGCGTTTTAGAAACCTTTCCCGATCACACGGTGTACCATCTTCGGGGTTTCTCATGCATGTTTTCAATGTAGGACGATGCCCTTGAACCTGGAGATTTGGGACCCATGGGATGGGTACCACGCCGTATTACTTTAAAGGGTCTGCGTTTGCTCACCAAACCTCACCAAACCTCTCAGCCCCAAGAGTGTCCACCCTTATGTCTCAATCAGCTGTGGGTCTAGATATGGTCAATCCAGGTGGCATCACAGCCCCTGAACGAATTTTGTAAGAATTTCTCTCTCTTTCACTGTCTTTGTTTCACGGGTTTTGAAAAGTAATTGATTCTTATAATGGGGTTTAGCTGCTTTTCACTGCTGTGTTTATGCTGCTTTACACCCACTTGACTCACTTACAGAGAATTATCAATACATAGGTTTTAAGATTTTTACTAGTCAGATATATTCTTGGGCGGTGAATAGGGGGTGTTGAGTCCAGTTCACTGAGCAAGGAGTAGGTCTTGTCTATTACATATTGGGTTTCTGGAACGGTATCTGAGCTAATTTGAAACCCTTGTTTTATGCATCACCCCACCTCACCTTTCCCGTTAAGCAGCCATAGTGTGTTTTCTAAACGTGTGACTCTGTTCTGTTTTGTAATTCAGTTCAAGGGTAGCGGTTTTTACATTCCCTCTATAAGTGATATCTTATGATAAGTGTCTTTTTCTGTGTGACTTATTTCACTTAGAATCGTCATACCTAAATCCACTCATCATGCTGCTACTAGCCTTATGACATTGATTTCATGGCTGAGTGATATTCCATTGTACATAAGGACCGCAACTTCTTTATCCATTCTTCTCTTTCCTGGGATATTTAAGGTGTAACGAAGTGGAGGTTCTTGTCAACAGAGTAGCCCACAACTTTGGGGTGCCTGTGTCTTGCTGATTTTTAGTTTTCCCAATTTATACGCCCATGAGAGGAAGTGCCCTATGGTCTCTAAGCTGAGTTTTTTAGATGTTTCAGGACACACCGTACACTTCTCCAGAGTGGCTATTAGCAATTTACATCCCGCCCGTCAGCGTAGCAAGGCTCCCATTTCTCCATGGCCTGTCCTGCATTTCTGGTTTTGACACTTTATTCAGCATGGCCCTTTTGACCGATGGGAAGCGAGACTTCTTTGTAGCGCTGATTTGCCTTTCCAGGTTGCTTGGTTGGCCAAAAAGGGCGTATGCGTTTTTTCCTGAATATATTCAGGAAAAACGCATACGCCCTTTTTGGCCAAGGGCATCATTGTCGAGGTTTTGCCGCTTTTCCTGTGCTTTAAAGGCGATTCGAATCTACCTCCTGAAATCTGTTTCCTGCAATTCTGCCTTGCTTTCAAATCCTCTTCGTTGCCTTCCCTCAATATATTTGTGGACGAGAGTTATCATTTCTAAGTCTGCAGGTTTGTGAATTGCAGTGCCCCTGAGCTCCATTCTTCAACTCGCTTTCTTGGGAGCTGGCCGCAAAAGCGCAGGATTGCTTCAGGCCGTATTCTGGTTCCTGGCGGCAGGCTGAGCCTGTGGTTAATTCTTCTTCCTGATGGGAAAATAGAATGACCTGTGCCTGCCCCAACACCTAGAGCTAGTCTCTCATTGGTTCCCCCTCTTCCCGTTCATCCTCAGGACAATTTGCAACCTGTACGGAACAGGAGGATAAAGGTGCTGATTCTCCAAGGAGGGAGATTGCTAGTAAAGCGGCTGGAATGGTGAACCGGAGCACAAGGAGATGAGAAATGAGGTGCGTTTTAGAAACCTTTCCCGATCACACGGTGTACCATCTTCGGGGTTTCTCATGCATGTTTTCAATGTAGGACGATGCCCTTGAACCTGGAGATTTGGGACCCATGGGATGGGTACCACGCCGTATTACTTTAAAGGGTCTGCGTTTGCTCACCAAACCTCACCAAACCTCTCAGCCCCAAGAGTGTCCACCCTTATGTCTCAATCAGCTGTGGGTCTAGATATGGTCAATCCAGGTGGCATCACAGCCCCTGAACGAATTTTGTAAGAATTTCTCTCTCTTTCACTGTCTTTGTTTCACGGGTTTTGAAAAGTAATTGATTCTTATAATGGGGTTTAGCTGCTTTTCACTGCTGTGTTTATGCTGCTTTACACCCACTTGACTCACTTACAGAGAATTATCAATACATAGGTTTTAAGATTCTTACTAGTCAGATATATTCTTGGGCGGTGAATAGGGGGTGTTGAGTCCAGTTCACTGAGCAAGGAGTAGGTCTTGTCTATTACATATTGGGTTTCTGGAACGGTATCTGAGCTAATTTGAAACCCTTGTTTTATGCATCACCCCACCTCACCTTTCCCGTTAAGCAGCCATAGTGTGTTTTCTAAACGTGTGACTCTGTTCTGTTTTGTAATTCAGTTCAAGGGTAGCGGTTTTTACATTCCCTCTATAAGTGATATCTTATGATAAGTGTCTTTTTCTGTGTGACTTATTTCACTTAGAATCGTCATACCTAAATCCACTCATCATGCTGCTACTAGCCTTATGACGTTGATTTCATGGCTGAGTGATATTCCATTGTACATAAGGACCGCAACTTCTTTATCCATTCTTCTCTTTCCTGGGATATTTAAGGTGTAACGAAGTGGAGGTTCTTGTCAACAGAGTAGCCCACAACTTTGGGGTGCCTGTGTCTTGCTGATTTTTAGTTTTCCCAATTTATACGCCCATGAGAGGAAGTGCCCTATGGTCTCTAAGCTGAGTTTTTTAGATGTTTCAGGACACACCGTACACTTCTCCAGAGTGGCTATTAGCAATTTACATCCCGCCCGTCAGCGTAGCAAGGCTCCCATTTCTCCATGGCCTGTCCTGCATTTCTGGTTTTGACACTTTATTCAGCATGGCCCTTTTGACCGATGGGAAGCGAGACTTCTTTGTAGCGCTGATTTGCCTTTCCAGGTTGCTTGGTTGGCCAAAAAGGGCGTATGCGTTTTTTCCTGAATATATTCAGGAAAAACGCATACGCCCTTTTTGGCCAAGGGCATCATTGTCGAGGTTTTGCCGCTTTTCCTGTGCTTTAAAGGCGATTCGAATCTCCCTCCTGAAATCTGTTTCCTGCAATTCTGCCTTGCTTTCAAATCCTCTTCGTTGCCTTCCCTCAATATATTTGTGGACGAGAGTTATCATTTCTAAGTCTGCAGGTTTGTGAATTGCAGTGCCCCTGAGCTCCATTCTTCAACTCGCTTTCTTGGGAGCTGGCCGCAAAAGCGCAGGATTGCTTCAGGCCGTATTCTGGTTCCTGGCGGCAGGCTGAGCCTGTGGTTAATTCTTCTTCCTGATGGGAAAATAGAATGACCTGTGCCTGCCCCAACACCTAGAGCTAGTCTCTCATTGGTTCCCCCTCTTCCCGTTCATCCTCAGGACAATTTGCAACCTGTACGGAACAGGAGGATAAAGGTGCTGATTCTCCAAGGAGGGAGATTGCTAGTAAAGCGGCTGGAATGGTGAACCGGAGCACAAGGAGATGAGAAATGAGGTGCGTTTTAGAAACCTTTCCCGATCACACGGTGTACCATCTTCGGGGTTTCTCATGCATGTTTTCAATGTAGGACGATGCCCTTGAACCTGGAGATTTGGGACCCATGGGATGGGTACCACGCTGTATTACTTTAAAGGGTCTGTGTTAGCTCAGCCTACCTCACCAAACCTCTCAGCCCCAAGAGTGTCCACCCTTATGTCTCAATCAGCTGTGGGTCTAGATATGGTCAATCCAGGTGGCATCACAGCCCCTGAACGAATTTTGTAAGAATTTCTCTCTCTTTCACTGTCTTTGTTTCACGGGTTTTTTAAAGTAATTGATTTTTATAATGGGGTTTAGCTGCTTTTCACTGCTGTGTTTATGCCGCTTTACACCCACTTGACTCACTTACAGAGAGATATCAATACATAGGTTTTAAGATTCTTACTAGTCAGATATATTCTTGGGCGGTGAATAGGGGGTGTTGAGTCCAGTTCACTGAGCAAGGAGTAGGTCTTGTCTATTACATATTGGGTTTCTGGAAAGGTATCTGAGCTAATTTGAAACCCTTGTTTTATGCATCACCCCACCTCACCTTTCCCGTTAAGCAGCCATAGTGTGTTTTCTAAACGTGTGACTCTGTTCTGTTTTGTAATTCAGTTCAAGGGTAGCGGTTTTTACATTCCCTCTATAAGTGATATCTTATGATAAGTGTCTTTTTCTGTGTGACTTATTTCACTTAGAATCGTCGTACCTAAATCCACTCATCATGCTGCTACTAGCCTTATGACGTTGATTTCATGGCTGAGTGATATTCCATTGTACATAAGGACCACAACTTCTTTATCCATTCTTCTCTTTCCTGGGATATTTAAGGTGTAACGAAGTGGAGGTTCTTGTCAACAGAGCAGCCCAAAACTTTGGGGTGCCTGTGTCTTGCTGATTTTTAGTTTTCCCAATTTATACGCCCATGAGAGGAAGTGCCCTATGGTCTCTAAGCTGAGTTTTTTAGATGTTTCAGGACACACCGTACACTTCTCCAGAGTGGCTATTAGCAATTTACATCCCGCCCGTCAGCGTAGCAAGGCTCCCATTTCTCCATGGCCTGTCCTGCATTTCTGGTTTTGACACTTTATTCAGCATGGCCCTTTTGACCGATGGGAAGCGAGACTTCTTTGTAGCGCTGATTTGCCTTTCCAGGTTGCTTGGTTGGCCAAAAAGGGCGTATGCGTTTTTTCCTGAATATATTCAGGAAAAACGCATACGCCCTTTTTGGCCAAGGGCATCATTGTCGAGGTTTTGCCGCTTTTCCTGTGCTTTAAAGGCGATTCGAATCTCCCTCCTGAAATCTGTTTCCTGCAATTCTGCCTTGCTTTCAAATCCTCTTCGTTGCCTTCCCTCAATATATTTGTGGACGAGAGTTATCATTTCTAAGTCTGCAGGTTTGTGAATTGCAGTGCCCCTGAGCTCCATTCTTCAACTCGCTTTCTTGGGAGCTGGCCGCAAAAGCGCAGGATTGCTTCAGGCCGTATTCTGGTTCCTGGCGGCAGGCTGAGCCTGTGGTTAATTCTTCTTCCTGATGGGAAAATAGAATGACCTGTGCCTGCCCCAACACCTAGAGCTAGTCTCTCATTGGTTCCCCCTCTTCCCGTTCATCCTCAGGACAATTTGCAACCTGTACGGAACAGGAGGATAAAGGTGCTGATTCTCCAAGGAGGGAGATTGCTAGTAAAGCGGCTGGAATGGTGAACCGGAGCACAAGGAGATGAGAAATGAGGTGCGTTTTAGAAACCTTTCCCGATCACACGGTGTACCATCTTCGGGGTTTCTCATGCATGTTTTCAATGTAGGACGATGCCCTTGAACCTGGAGATTTGGGACCCATGGGATGGGTACCACGCTGTATTACTTTAAAGGGTCTGCGTTAGCTCAGCCTACCTCACCAAACCTCTCAGCCCCAAGAGTGTCCACCCTTATGTCTCAATCAGCTGTGGGTCTAGATATGGTCAATCCAGGTGGCATCACAGCCCCTGAACGAATTTTGTAAGAATTTCTCTCTCTTTCACTGTCTTTGTTTCACGGGTTTTGAAAAGTAATTGATTCTTATAATGGGGTTTAGCTGCTTTTCACTGCTGTGTTTATGCCGCTTTACACCCACTTGACTCACTTACAGAGAGATATCAATACATAGGTTTTAAGATTCTTACTAGTCAGATATATTCTTGGGCGGTGAATAGGGGGTGTTGAGTCCAGTTCACTGAGCAAGGAGTAGGTCTTGTCTATTACATATTGGGTTTCTGGAACGGTATCTGAGCTAATTTGAAACCCTTGTTTTATGCATCACCCCACCTCACCTTTCCCGTTAAGCAGCCATAGTGTGTTTTCTAAACGTGTGACTCTGTTCTGTTTTGTAATTCAGTTCAAGGGTAGCGGTTTTTACATTCCCTCTATAAGTGATATCTTATGATAAGTGTCTTTTTCTGTGTGACTTATTTCACTTAGAATCGTCGTACCTAAATCCACTCATCATGCTGCTACTAGCCTTATGACATTGATTTCATGGCTGAGTGATATTCCATTGTACATAAGGACCGCAACTTCTTTATCCATTCTTCTCTTTCCTGGGATATTTAAGGTGTAACGAAGTGGACGTTCTTGTCAACAGAGTAGCCCACAACTTTGGGGTGCCTGTGTCTTGCTGATTTTTAGTTTTCCCAATTTATACGCCCATGAGAGGAAGTGCCCTATGGTCTCTAAGCTGAGTTTTTTAGATGTTTCAGGACACACCGTACACTTCTCCAGAGTGGCTATTAGCAATTTACATCCCGCCCGTCAGCGTAGCAAGGCTCCCATTTCTCCATGGCCTGTCCTGCATTTCTGGTTTTGACACTTTATTCAGCATGGCCCTTTTGACCGATGGGAAGCGAGACTTCTTTGTAGCGCTGATTTGCCTTTCCAGGTTGCTTGGTTGGCCAAAAAGAGCGTATGCGTTTTTTCCTGAATATATTCAGGAAAAACGCATACGCCCTTTTTGGCCAAGGGCATCATTGTCGAGGTTTTGCCGCTTTTCCTGTGCTTTAAAGGCGATTCGAATCTACCTCCTGAAATCTGTTTCCTGCAATTCTGCCTTGCTTTCAAATCCTCTTCGTTGCCTTCCCTCAATATATTTGTGGACGAGAGTTATCATTTCTAAGTCTGCAGGTTTGTGAATTGCAGTGCCCCTGAGCTCCATTCTTCAACTCGCTTTCTTGGGAGCTGGCCGCAAAAGCGCAGGATTGCTTCAGGCCGTATTCTGGTTCCTGGCGGCAGGCTGAGCCTGTGGTTAATTCTTCTTCCTGATGGGAAAATAGAATGACCTGTGCCTGCCCCAACACCTAGAGCTAGTCTCTCATTGGTTCCCCCTCTTCCCGTTCATCCTCAGGACAATTTGCAACCTGTACGGAACAGGAGGATAAAGGTGCTGATTCTCCAAGGAGGGAGATTGCTAGTAAAGCGGCTGGAATGGTGAACCGGAGCACAAGGAGATGAGAAATGAGGTGCGTTTTAGAAACCTTTCCCGATCACACGGTGTACCATCTTCGGGGTTTCTCATGCATGTTTTCAATGTAGGACGATGCCCTTGAACCTGGAGATTTGGGACCCATGGGATGGGTACCACGCTGTATTACTTTAAAGGGTCTGCGTTAGCTCAGCCTACCTCACCAAACCTCTCAGCCCCAAGAGTGTCCACCCTTATGTCTCAATCAGCTGTGGGTCTAGATATGGTCAATCCAGGTGGCATCACAGCCCCTGAACGAATTTTGTAAGAATTTCTCTCTCTTTCACTGTCTTTGTTTCACGGGTTTTTTAAAGTAATTGATTTTTATAATGGGGTTTAGCTGCTTTTCACTGCTGTGTTTATGCCGCTTTACACCCACTTGACTCACTTACAGAGAGATATCAATACATAGGTTTTAAGATTCTTACTAGTCAGATATATTCTTGGGCGGTGAATAGGGGGTGTTGAGTCCAGTTCACTGAGCAAGGAGTAGGTCTTGTCTATTACATATTGGGTTTCTGGAACGGTATCTGAGCTAATTTGAAACCCTTGTTTTATGCATCACCCCACCTCACCTTTCCCGTTAAGCAGCCATAGTGTGTTTTCTAAACGTGTGACTCTGTTCTGTTTTGTAATTCAGTTCAAGGGTAGCGGTTTTTACATTCCCTCTATAAGTGATATCTCATGATAAGTGTCTTTTTCTGTGTGACTTATTTCACTTAGAATCGTCATACCTAAATCCACTCATCATGCTGCTACTAGCCTTATGACATTGATTTCATGGCTGAGTGATATTCCATTGTACATAAGGACCGCAACTTCTTTATCCATTCTTCTCTTTCCTGGGATATTTAAGGTGTAACGAAGTGGAGGTTCTTGTCAACAGAGTAGCCCACAACTTTGGGGTGCCTGTGTCTTGCTGATTTTTAGTTTTCCCAATTTATACGCCCATGAGAGGAAGTGCCCTATGGTCTCTAAGCTGAGTTTTTTAGATGTTTCAGGACACACCGTACACTTCTCCAGAGTGGCTATTAGCAATTTACATCCCGCCCGTCAGCGTAGCAAGGCTCCCATTTCTCCATGGCCTGTCCTGCATTTCTGGTTTTGACACTTTATTCAGCATGGCCCTTTTGACCGATGGGAAGCGAGACTTCTTTGTAGCGCTGATTTGCCTTTCCAGGTTGCTTGGTTGGCCAAAAAGGGCGTATGCGTTTTTTCCTGAATATATTCAGGAAAAACGCATACGCCCTTTTTGGCCAAGGGCATCATTGTCGAGGTTTTGCCGCTTTTCCTGTGCTTTAAAGGCGATTCGAATCTACCTCCTGAAATCTGTTTCCTGCAATTCTGCCTTGCTTTCAAATCCTCTTCGTTGCCTTCCCTCAATATATTTGTGGACGAGAGTTATCATTTCTAAGTCTGCAGGTTTGTGAATTGCAGTGCCCCTGAGCTCCATTCTTCAACTCGCTTTCTTGGGAGCTGGCCGCAAAAGCGCAGGATTGCTTCAGGCCGTATTCTGGTTCCTGGCGGCAGGCTGAGCCTGTGGTTAATTCTTCTTCCTGATGGGAAAATAGAATGACCTGTGCCTGCCCCAACACCTAGAGCTAGTCTCTCATTGGTTCCCCCTCTTCCCGTTCATCCTCAGGACAATTTGCAACCTGTACGGAACAGGAGGATAAAGGTGCTGATTCTCCAAGGAGGGAGATTGCTAGTAAAGCGGCTGGAATGGTGAACCGGAGCACAAGGAGATGAGAAATGAGGTGCGTTTTAGAAACCTTTCCCGATCACACGGTGTACCATCTTCGGGGTTTCTCATGCATGTTTTCAATGTAGGACGATGCCCTTGAACCTGGAGATTTGGGACCCATGGGATGGGTACCACGCTGTATTACTTTAAAGGGTCTGCGTTAGCTCAGCCTACCTCACCAAACCTCTCAGCCCCAAGAGTGTCCACCCTTATGTCTCAATCAGCTGTGGGTCTAGATATGGTCAATCCAGGTGGCATCACAGCCCCTGAACGAATTTTGTAAGAATTTCTCTCTCTTTCACTGTCTTTGTTTCACGGGTTTTTTAAAGTAATTGATTTTTATAATGGGGTTTAGCTGCTTTTCACTGCTGTGTTTATGCCGCTTTACACCCACTTGACTCACTTACAGAGAGATATCAATACATAGGTTTTAAGATTCTTACTAGTCAGATATATTCTTGGGCGGTGAATAGGGGGTGTTGAGTCCAGTTCACTGAGCAAGGAGTAGGTCTTGTCTATTACATATTGGGTTTCTGGAACGGTATCTGAGCTAATTTGAAACCCTTGTTTTATGCATCACCCCACCTCACCTTTCCCGTTAAGCAGCCATAGTGTGTTTTCTAAACGTGTGACTCTGTTCTGTTTTGTAATTCAGTTCAAGGGTAGCGGTTTTTACATTCCCTCTATGAGTGATATCTTATGATAAGTGTCTTTTTCTGTGTGACTTATTTCACTTAGAATCGTCATATCTAAATCCACTCATCATGCTGCTACTAGCCTTATGACATTGATTTCATGGCTGAGTGATATTCCATTGTACATAAGGACCGCAACTTCTTTATCCATTCTTCTCTTCCCTGGGATATTTAAGGTGTAACGAAGTGGAGGTTCTTGTCAACAGAGTAGCCCACAACTTTGGGGTGCCTGTGTCTTGCTGATTTTTAGTTTTCCCAATTTATACGCCCATGAGAGGAAGTGCCCTATGGTCTCTAAGCTGAGTTTTTTAGATGTTTCAGGACACACCGTACACTTCTCCAGAGTGGCTATTAGCAATTTACATCCCGCCCGTCAGCGTAGCAAGGCTCCCATTTCTCCATGGCCTGTCCTGCATTTCTGGTTTTGACACTTTATTCAGCATGGCCCTTTTGACCGATGGGAAGCGAGACTTCTTTGTAGCGCTGATTTGCCTTTCCAGGTTGCTTGGTTGGCCAAAAAGGGCGTGTGCGTTTTTTCCTGAATATATTCAGGAAAAACGCATACGCCCTTTTTGGCCAAGGGCATCATTGTCGAGGTTTTGCCGCTTTTCCTGTGCTTTAAAGGCGATTCGAATCTACCTCCTGAAATCTGTTTCCTGCAATTCTGCCTTGCTTTCAAATCCTCTTCGTTGCCTTCCCTCAATATATTTGTGGACGAGAGTTATCATTTCTAAGTCTGCAGGTTTGTGAATTGCAGTGCCCCTGAGCTCCATTCTTCAACTCGCTTTCTTGGGAGCTGGCCGCAAAAGCGCAGGATTGCTTCAGGCCGTATTCTGGTTCCTGGCGGCAGGCTGAGCCTGTGGTTAATTCTTCTTCCTGATGGGAAAATAGAATGACCTGTGCCTGCCCCAACACCTAGAGCTAGTCTCTCATTGGTTCCCCCTCTTCCCGTTCATCCTCAGGACAATTTGCAACCTGTACGGAACAGGAGGATAAAGGTGCTGATTCTCCAAGGAGGGAGATTGCTAGTAAAGCGGCTGGAATGGTGAACCGGAGCACAAGGAGATGAGAAATGAGGTGCGTTTTAGAAACCTTTCCCGATCACACGGTGTACCATCTTCGGGGTTTCTCATGCATGTTTTCAATGTAGGACGATGCCCTTGAACCTGGAGATTTGGGACCCATGGGATGGGTACCACGCCGTATTACTTTAAAGGGTCTGCGTTTGCTCACCCAACCTCACCAAACCTCTCAGCCCCAAGAGTGTCCACCCTTATGTCTCAATCAGCTGTGGGTCTAGATATGGTCAATCCAGGTGGCATCACAGCCCCTGAACGAATTTTGTAAGAATTTCTCTCTCTTTCACTGTCTTTGTTTCACGGGTTTTGAAAAGTAATTGATTCTTATAATGGGGTTTAGCTGCTTTTCACTGCTGTGTTTATGCTGCTTTACACCCACTTGACTCACTTACAGAGAATTATCAATACATAGGTTTTAAGATTCTTACTAGTCAGATATATTCTTGGGCGGTGAATAGGGGGTGTTGAGTCCAGTTCACTGAGCAAGGAGTAGGTCTTGTCTATTACATATTGGGTTTCTGGAACGGTATCTGAGCTAATTTGAAACCCTTGTTTTATGCATCACCCCACCTCACCTTTCCCGTTAAGCAGCCATAGTGTGTTTTCTAAACGTGTGACTCTGTTCTGTTTTGTAATTCAGTTCAAGGGTAGCGGTTTTTACATTCCCTCTATAAGTGATATCTTATGA
The DNA here is from genome assembly GCF_965194805.1 of Balaenoptera borealis. Classification (NCBI taxonomy): domain Eukaryota; kingdom Metazoa; phylum Chordata; class Mammalia; order Artiodactyla; family Balaenopteridae; genus Balaenoptera; species Balaenoptera borealis. Next base: position 69,023 of record NW_028122821.1, on the reverse strand, counting down.
TAAGTGTCTTTTTCTGTGTGACTTATTTCACTTAGAATCGTCGTACCTAAATCCACTCATCATGCTGCTACTAGCCTTATGACATTGATTTCATGGCTGAGTGATATTCCATTGTACATAAGGACCGCAACTTCTTTATCCATTCTTCTCTTTCCTGGGATATTTAAGGTGTAACGAAGTGGACGTTCTTGTCAACAGAGTAGCCCACAACTTTGGGGTGCCTGTGTCTTGCTGATTTTTAGTTTTCCCAATTTATACGCCCATGAGAGGAAGTGCCCTATGGTCTCTAAGCTGAGTTTTTTAGATGTTTCAGGACACACCGTACACTTCTCCAGAGTGGCTATTAGCAATTTACATCCCGCCCGTCAGCGTAGCAAGGCTCCCATTTCTCCATGGCCTGTCCTGCATTTCTGGTTTTGACACTTTATTCAGCATGGCCCTTTTGACCGATGGGAAGCGAGACTTCTTTGTAGCGCTGATTTGCCTTTCCAGGTTGCTTGGTTGGCCAAAAAGGGCGTATGCGTTTTTTCCTGAATATATTCAGGAAAAACGCATACGCCCTTTTTGGCCAAGGGCATCATTGTCGAGGTTTTGCCGCTTTTCCTGTGCTTTAAAGGCGATTCGAATCTACCTCCTGAAATCTGTTTCCTGCAATTCTGCCTTGCTTTCAAATCCTCTTCGTTGCCTTCCCTCAATATATTTGTGGACGAGAGTTATCATTTCTAAGTCTGCAGGTTTGTGAATTGCAGTGCCCCTGAGCTCCATTCTTCAACTCGCTTTCTTGGGAGCTGGCCGCAAAAGCGCAGGATTGCTTCAGGCCGTATTCTGGTTCCTGGCGGCAGGCTGAGCCTGTGGTTAATTCTTCTTCCTGATGGGAAAATAGAATGACCTGTGCCTGCCCCAACACCTAGAGCTAGTCTCTCATTGGTTCCCCCTCTTCCCGTTCATCCTCAGGACAATTTGCAACCTGTACGGAACAGGAGGATAAAGGTGCTGATTCTCCAAGGAGGGAGATTGCTAGTAAAGCGGCTGGAATGGTGAACCGGAGCACAAGGAGATGAGAAATGAGGTGCGTTTTAGAAACCTTTCCCGATCACACGGTGTACCATCTTCGGGGTTTCTCATGCATGTTTTCAATGTAGGACGATGCCCTTGAACCTGGAGATTTGGGACCCATGGGATGGGTACCACGCTGTATTACTTTAAAGGGTCTGCGTTAGCTCAGCCTACCTCACCAAACCTCTCAGCCCCAAGAGTGTCCACCCTTATGTCTCAATCAGCTGTGGGTCTAGATATGGTCAATCCAGGTGGCATCACAGCCCCTGAACGAATTTTGTAAGAATTTCTCTCTCTTTCACTGTCTTTGTTTCACGGGTTTTTTAAAGTAATTGATTTTTATAATGGGGTTTAGCTGCTTTTCACTGCTGTGTTTATGCCGCTTTACACCCACTTGACTCACTTACAGAGAGATATCAATACATAGGTTTTAAGATTCTTACTAGTCAGATATATTCTTGGGCGGTGAATAGGGGGTGTTGAGTCCAGTTCACTGAGCAAGGAGTAGGTCTTGTCTATTACATATTGGGTTTCTGGAACGGTATCTGAGCTAATTTGAAACCCTTGTTTTATGCATCACCCCACCTCACCTTTCCCGTTAAGCAGCCATAGTGTGTTTTCTAAACGTGTGACTCTGTTCTGTTTTGTAATTCAGTTCAAGGGTAGCGGTTTTTACATTCCCTCTATAAGTGATATCTCATGATAAGTGTCTTTTTCTGTGTGACTTATTTCACTTAGAATCGTCATACCTAAATCCACTCATCATGCTGCTACTAGCCTTATGACATTGATTTCATGGCTGAGTGATATTCCATTGTACATAAGGACCGCAACTTCTTTATCCATTCTTCTCTTTCCTGGGATATTTAAGGTGTAACGAAGTGGAGGTTCTTGTCAACAGAGTAGCCCACAACTTTGGGGTGCCTGTGTCTTGCTGATTTTTAGTTTTCCCAATTTATACGCCCATGAGAGGAAGTGCCCTATGGTCTCTAAGCTGAGTTTTTTAGATGTTTCAGGACACACCGTACACTTCTCCAGAGTGGCTATTAGCAATTTACATCCCGCCCGTCAGCGTAGCAAGGCTCCCATTTCTCCATGGCCTGTCCTGCATTTCTGGTTTTGACACTTTATTCAGCATGGCCCTTTTGACCGATGGGAAGCGAGACTTCTTTGTAGCGCTGATTTGCCTTTCCAGGTTGCTTGGTTGGCCAAAAAGGGCGTATGCGTTTTTTCCTGAATATATTCAGGAAAAACGCATACGCCCTTTTTGGCCAAGGGCATCATTGTCGAGGTTTTGCCGCTTTTCCTGTGCTTTAAAGGCGATTCGAATCTACCTCCTGAAATCTGTTTCCTGCAATTCTGCCTTGCTTTCAAATCCTCTTCGTTGCCTTCCCTCAATATATTTGTGGACGAGAGTTATCATTTCTAAGTCTGCAGGTTTGTGAATTGCAGTGCCCCTGAGCTCCATTCTTCAACTCGCTTTCTTGGGAGCTGGCCGCAAAAGCGCAGGATTGCTTCAGGCCGTATTCTGGTTCCTGGCGGCAGGCTGAGCCTGTGGTTAATTCTTCTTCCTGATGGGAAAATAGAATGACCTGTGCCTGCCCCAACACCTAGAGCTAGTCTCTCATTGGTTCCCCCTCTTCCCGTTCATCCTCAGGACAATTTGCAACCTGTACGGAACAGGAGGATAAAGGTGCTGATTCTCCAAGGAGGGAGATTGCTAGTAAAGCGGCTGGAATGGTGAACCGGAGCACAAGGAGATGAGAAATGAGGTGCGTTTTAGAAACCTTTCCCGATCACACGGTGTACCATCTTCGGGGTTTCTCATGCATGTTTTCAATGTAGGACGATGCCCTTGAACCTGGAGATTTGGGACCCATGGGATGGGTACCACGCTGTATTACTTTAAAGGGTCTGCGTTAGCTCAGCCTACCTCACCAAACCTCTCAGCCCCAAGAGTGTCCACCCTTATGTCTCAATCAGCTGTGGGTCTAGATATGGTCAATCCAGGTGGCATCACAGCCCCTGAACGAATTTTGTAAGAATTTCTCTCTCTTTCACTGTCTTTGTTTCACGGGTTTTTTAAAGTAATTGATTTTTATAATGGGGTTTAGCTGCTTTTCACTGCTGTGTTTATGCCGCTTTACACCCACTTGACTCACTTACAGAGAGATATCAATACATAGGTTTTAAGATTCTTACTAGTCAGATATATTCTTGGGCGGTGAATAGGGGGTGTTGAGTCCAGTTCACTGAGCAAGGAGTAGGTCTTGTCTATTACATATTGGGTTTCTGGAACGGTATCTGAGCTAATTTGAAACCCTTGTTTTATGCATCACCCCACCTCACCTTTCCCGTTAAGCAGCCATAGTGTGTTTTCTAAACGTGTGACTCTGTTCTGTTTTGTAATTCAGTTCAAGGGTAGCGGTTTTTACATTCCCTCTATAAGTGATATCTTATGATAAGTGTCTTTTTCTGTGTGACTTATTTCACTTAGAATCGTCATACCTAAATCCACTCATCATGCTGCTACTAGCCTTATGACATTGATTTCATGGCTGAGTGATATTCCATTGTACATAAGGACCGCAACTTCTTTATCCATTCTTCTCTTCCCTGGGATATTTAAGGTGTAACGAAGTGGAGGTTCTTGTCAACAGAGTAGCCCACAACTTTGGGGTGCCTGTGTCTTGCTGATTTTTAGTTTTCCCAATTTATACGCCCATGAGAGGAAGTGCCCTATGGTCTCTAAGCTGAGTTTTTTAGATGTTTCAGGACACACCGTACACTTCTCCAGAGTGGCTATTAGCAATTTACATCCCGCCCGTCAGCGTAGCAAGGCTCCCATTTCTCCATGGCCTGTCCTGCATTTCTGGTTTTGACACTTTATTCAGCATGGCCCTTTTGACCGATGGGAAGCGAGACTTCTTTGTAGCGCTGATTTGCCTTTCCAGGTTGCTTGGTTGGCCAAAAAGGGCGTGTGCGTTTTTTCCTGAATATATTCAGGAAAAACGCATACGCCCTTTTTGGCCAAGGGCATCATTGTCGAGGTTTTGCCGCTTTTCCTGTGCTTTAAAGGCGATTCGAATCTACCTCCTGAAATCTGTTTCCTGCAATTCTGCCTTGCTTTCAAATCCTCTTCGTTGCCTTCCCTCAATATATTTGTGGACGAGAGTTATCATTTCTAAGTCTGCAGGTTTGTGAATTGCAGTGCCCCTGAGCTCCATTCTTCAACTCGCTTTCTTGGGAGCTGGCCGCAAAAGCGCAGGATTGCTTCAGGCCGTATTCTGGTTCCTGGCGGCAGGCTGAGCCTGTGGTTAATTCTTCTTCCTGATGGGAAAATAGAATGACCTGTGCCTGCCCCAACACCTAGAGCTAGTCTCTCATTGGTTCCCCCTCTTCCCGTTCATCCTCAGGACAATTTGCAACCTGTACGGAACAGGAGGATAAAGGTGCTGATTCTCCAAGGAGGGAGATTGCTAGTAAAGCGGCTGGAATGGTGAACCGGAGCACAAGGAGATGAGAAATGAGGTGCGTTTTAGAAACCTTTCCCGATCACACGGTGTACCATCTTCGGGGTTTCTCATGCATGTTTTCAATGTAGGACGATGCCCTTGAACCTGGAGATTTGGGACCCATGGGATGGGTACCACGCCGTATTACTTTAAAGGGTCTGCGTTTGCTCACCCAACCTCACCAAACCTCTCAGCCCCAAGAGTGTCCACCCTTATGTCTCAATCAGCTGTGGGTCTAGATATGGTCAATCCAGGTGGCATCACAGCCCCTGAACGAATTTTGTAAGAATTTCTCTCTCTTTCACTGTCTTTGTTTCACGGGTTTTGAAAAGTAATTGATTCTTATAATGGGGTTTAGCTGCTTTTCACTGCTGTGTTTATGCTGCTTTACACCCACTTGACTCACTTACAGAGAATTATCAATACATAGGTTTTAAGATTCTTACTAGTCAGATATATTCTTGGGCGGTGAATAGGGGGTGTTGAGTCCAGTTCACTGAGCAAGGAGTAGGTCTTGTCTATTACATATTGGGTTTCTGGAACGGTATCTGAGCTAATTTGAAACCCTTGTTTTATGCATCACCCCACCTCACCTTTCCCGTTAAGCAGCCATAGTGTGTTTTCTAAACGTGTGACTCTGTTCTGTTTTGTAATTCAGTTCAAGGGTAGCGGTTTTTACATTCCCTCTATAAGTGATATCTTATGATAAGTGTCTTTTTCTGTGTGACTTATTTCACTTAGAATCGTCATACCTAAATCCACTCATCATGCTGCTACTAGCCTTATGACATTGATTTCATGGCTGAGTGATATTCCATTGTACATAAGGACCGCAACTTCTTTATCCATTCTTCTCTTTCCTGGGATATTTAAGGTGTAACGAAGTGGAGGTTCTTGTCAACAGAGCAGCCCAAAACTTTGGGGTGCCTGTGTCTTGCTGATTTTTAGTTTTCCCAATTTATACGCCCATGAGAGGAAGTGCCCTATGGTCTCTAAGCTGAGTTTTTTAGATGTTTCAGGACACACCGTACACTTCTCCAGAGTGGCTATTAGCAATTTACATCCCGCCCGTCAGCGTAGCAAGGCTCCCATTTCTCCATGGCCTGTCCTGCATTTCTGGTTTTGACACTTTATTCAGCATGGCCCTTTTGACCGATGGGAAGCGAGACTTCTTTGTAGCGCTGATTTGCCTTTCCAGGTTGCTTGGTTGGCCAAAAAGGGCGTATGCGTTTTTTCCTGAATATATTCAGGAAAAACGCATACGCCCTTTTTGGCCAAGGGCATCATTGTCGAGGTTTTGCCGCTTTTCCTGTGCTTTAAAGGCGATTCGAATCTCCCTCCTGAAATCTGTTTCCTGCAATTCTGCCTTGCTTTCAAATCCTCTTCGTTGCCTTCCCTCAATATATTTGTGGACGAGAGTTATCATTTCTAAGTCTGCAGGTTTGTGAATTGCAGTGCCCCTGAGCTCCATTCTTCAACTCGCTTTCTTGGGAGCTGGCCGCAAAAGCGCAGGATTGCTTCAGGCCGTATTCTGGTTCCTGGCGGCAGGCTGAGCCTGTGGTTAATTCTTCTTCCTGATGGGAAAATAGAATGACCTGTGCCTGCCCCAACACCTAGAGCTAGTCTCTCATTGGTTCCCCCTCTTCCCGTTCATCCTCAGGACAATTTGCAACCTGTACGGAACAGGAGGATAAAGGTGCTGATTCTCCAAGGAGGGAGATTGCTAGTAAAGCGGCTGGAATGGTGAACCGGAGCACAAGGAGATGAGAAATGAGGTGCGTTTTAGAAACCTTTCCCGATCACACGGTGTACCATCTTCGGGGTTTCTCATGCATGTTTTCAATGTAGGACGATGCCCTTGAACCTGGAGATTTGGGACCCATGGGATGGGTACCACGCTGTATTACTTTAAAGGGTCTGCGTTAGCTCAGCCTACCTCACCAAACCTCTCAGCCCCAAGAGTGTCCACCCTTATGTCTCAATCAGCTGTGGGTCTAGATATGGTCAATCCAGGTGGCATCACAGCCCCTGAACGAATTTTGTAAGAATTTCTCTCTCTTTCACTGTCTTTGTTTCACGGGTTTTGAAAAGTAATTGATTCTTATAATGGGGTTTAGCTGCTTTTCACTGCTGTGTTTATGCCGCTTTACACCCACTTGACTCACTTACAGAGAGATATCAATACATAGGTTTTAAGATTCTTACTAGTCAGATATATTCTTGGGCGGTGAATAGGGGGTGTTGAGTCCAGTTCACTGAGCAAGGAGTAGGTCTTGTCTATTACATATTGGGTTTCTGGAACGGTATCTGAGCTAATTTGAAACCCTTGTTTTATGCATCACCCCACCTCACCTTTCCCGTTAAGCAGCCATAGTGTGTTTTCTAAACGTGTGACTCTGTTCTGTTTTGTAATTCAGTTCAAGGGTAGCGGTTTTTACATTCCCTCTATAAGTGATATCTTATGATAAGTGTCTTTTTCTGTGTGACTTATTTCACTTAGAATCGTCATACCTAAATCCACTCATCATGCTGCTACTAGCCTTATGACATTGATTTCATGGCTGAGTGATATTCCATTGTACATAAGGACCGCAACTTCTTTATCCATTCTTCTCTTCCCTGGGATATTTAAGGTGTAACGAAGTGGAGGTTCTTGTCAACAGAGTAGCCCACAACTTTGGGGTGCCTGTGTCTTGCTGATTTTTAGTTTTCCCAATTTATACGCCCATGAGAGGAAGTGCCCTATGGTCTCTAAGCTGAGTTTTTTAGATGTTTCAGGACACACCGTACACTTCTCCAGAGTGGCTATTAGCAATTTACATCCCGCCCGTCAGCGTAGCAAGGCTCCCATTTCTCCATGGCCTGTCCTGCATTTCTGGTTTTGACACTTTATTCAGCATGGCCCTTTTGACCGATGGGAAGCGAGACTTCTTTGTAGCGCTGATTTGCCTTTCCAGGTTGCTTGGTTGGCCAAAAAGGGCGTATGCGTTTTTTCCTGAATATATTCAGGAAAAACGCATACGCCCTTTTTGGCCAAGGGCATCATTGTCGAGGTTTTGCCGCTTTTCCTGTGCTTTAAAGGCGATTCGAATCTACCTCCTGAAATCTGTTTCCTGCAATTCTGCCTTGCTTTCAAATCCTCTTCGTTGCCTTCCCTCAATATATTTGTGGACGAGAGTTATCATTTCTAAGTCTGCAGGTTTGTGAATTGCAGGGCCCCTGAGCTCCATTCTTCAACTCGCTTTCTTGGGAGCTGGCCGCAAAAGCGCAGGATTGCTTCAGGCCGTATTCTGGTTCCTGGCGGCAGGCTGAGCCTGTGGTTAATTCTTCTTCCTGATGGGAAAATAGAATGACCTGTGCCTGCCCCAACACCTAGAGCTAGTCTCTCATTGGTTCCCCCTCTTCCCGTTCATCCTCAGGACAATTTGCAACCTGTACGGAACAGGAGGATAAAGGTGCTGATTCTCCAAGGAGGGAGATTGCTAGTAAAGCGGCTGGAATGGTGAACCGGAGCACAAGGAGATGAGAAATGAGGTGCGTTTTAGAAACCTTTCCCGATCACACGGTGTACCATCTTCGGGGTTTCTCATGCATGTTTTCAATGTAGGACGATGCCCTTGAACCTGGAGATTTGGGACCCATGGGATGGGTACCACGCCGTATTACTTTAAAGGGTCTGCGTTTGCTCACCAAACCTCACCAAACCTCTCAGCCCCAAGAGTGTCCACCCTTATGTCTCAATCAGCTGTGGGTCTAGATATGGTCAATCCAGGTGGCATCACAGCCCCTGAACGAATTTTGTAAGAATTTCTCTCTCTTTCACTGTCTTTGTTTCACGGGTTTTGAAAAGTAATTGATTCTTATAATGGGGTTTAGCTGCTTTTCACTGCTGTGTTTATGCCGCTTTACACCCACTTGACTCACTTACAGAGAATTATCAATACATAGGTTTTAAGATTCTTACTAGTCAGATATATTCTTGGGCGGTGAATAGGGGGTGTTGAGTCCAGTTCACTGAGCAAGGAGTAGGTCTTGTCTATTACATATTGGGTTTCTGGAACGGTATCTGAGCTAATTTGAAACCCTTGTTTTATGCATCACCCCACCTCACCTTTCCCGTTAAGCAGCCATAGTGTGTTTTCTAAACGTGTGACTCTGTTCTGTTTTGTAATTCAGTTCAAGGGTAGCGGTTTTTACATTCCCTCTATAAGTGATATCTTATGATAAGTGTCTTTTTCTGTGTGACTTATTTCACTTAGAATCGTCATACCTAAATCCACTCATCATGCTGCTACTAGCCTTATGACATTGATTTCATGGCTGAGTGATATTCCATTGTACATAAGGACCGCAACTTCTTTATCCATTCTTCTCTTTCCTGGGATATTTAAGGTGTAACGAAGTGGAGGTTCTTGTCAACAGAGTAGCCCACAACTTTGGGGTGCCTGTGTCTTGCTGATTTTTAGTTTTCCCAATTTATACGCCCATGAGAGGAAGTGCCCTATGGTCTCTAAGCTGAGTTTTTTAGATGTTTCAGGACACACCGTACACTTCTCCAGAGTGGCTATTAGCAATTTACATCCCGCCCGTCAGCGTAGCAAAGCTCCCATTTCTCCATGGCCTGTCCTGCATTTCTGGTTTTGACACTTTATTCAGCATGGCCCTTTTGACCGATGGGAAGCGAGACTTCTTTGTAGCGCTGATTTGCCTTTCCAGGTTGCTTGGTTGGCCAAAAAGGGCGTATGCGTTTTTTCCTGAATATATTCAGGAAAAACGCATACGCCCTTTTTGGCCAAGGGCATCATTGTCGAGGTTTTGCCGCTTTTCCTGTGCTTTAAAGGCGATTCGAATCTACCTCCTGAAATCTGTTTCCTGCAATTCTGCCTTGCTTTCAAATCCTCTTCGTTGCCTTCCCTCAATATATTTGTGGACGAGAGTTATCATTTCTAAGTCTGCAGGTTTGTGAATTGCAGTGCCCCTGAGCTCCATTCTTCAACTCGCTTTCTTGGGAGCTGGCCGCAAAAGCGCAGGATTGCTTCAGGCCGTATTCTGGTTCCTGGCGGCAGGCTGAGCCTGTGGTTAATTCTTCTTCCTGATGGGAAAATAGAATGACCTGTGCCTGCCCCAACACCTAGAGCTAGTCTCTCATTGGTTCCCCCTCTTCCCGTTCATCCTCAGGACAATTTGCAACCTGTACGGAACAGGAGGATAAAGGTGCTGATTCTCCAAGGAGGGAGATTGCTAGTAAAGCGGCTGGAATGGTGAACCGGAGCACAAGGAGATGAGAAATGAGGTGCGTTTTAGAAACCTTTCCCGATCACACGGTGTACCATCTTCGGGGTTTCTCATGCATGTTTTCAATGTAGGACGATGCCCTTGAACCTGGAGATTTGGGACCCATGGGATGGGTACCACGCTGTATTACTTTAAAGGGTCTGCGTTAGCTCAGCCTACCTCACCAAACCTCTCAGCCCCAAGAGTGTCCACCCTTATGTCTCAATCAGCTGTGGGTCTAGATATGGTCAATCCAGGTGGCATCACAGCCCCTGAACGAATTTTGTAAGAATTTCTCTCTCTTTCACTGTCTTTGTTTCACGGGTTTTTTAAAGTAATTGATTTTTATAATGGGGTTTAGCTGCTTTTCACTGCTGTGTTTATGCCGCTTTACACCCACTTGACTCACTTACAGAGAGATATCAATACATAGGTTTTAAGATTCTTACTAGTCAGATATATTCTTGGGCGGTGAATAGGGGGTGTTGAGTCCAGTTCACTGAGCAAGGAGTAGGTCTTGTCTATTACATATTGGGTTTCTGGAACGGTATCTGAGCTAATTTGAAACCCTTGTTTTATGCATCACCCCACCTCACCTTTCCCGTTAAGCAGCCATAGTGTGTTTTCTAAACGTGTGACTCTGTTCTGTTTTGTAATTCAGTTCAAGGGTAGCGGTTTTTACATTCCCTCTATAAGTGATATCTTATGATAAGTGTCTTTTTCTGTGTGACTTATTTCACTTAGAATCGTCATACCTAAATCCACTCATCATGCTGCTACTAGCCTTATGACATTGATTTCATGGCTGAGTGATATTCCATTGTACATAAGGACCGCAACTTCTTTATCCATTCTTCTCTTTCCTGGGATATTTAAGGTGTAACGAAGTGGAGGTTCTTGTCAACAGAATAGCCCACAACTTTGGGGTGCCTGTGTCTTGCTGATTTTTAGTTTTCCCAATTTATACGCCCATGAGAGGAAGTGCCCTATGGTCTCTAAGCTGAGTTTTTTAGATGTTTCAGGACACACCGTACACTTCTCCAGAGTGGCTATTAGCAATTTACATCCCGCCTGTCAGCGTAGCAAGGCTCCCATTTCTCCATGGCCTGTCCTGCATTTCTGGTTTTGACACTTTATTCAGCATGGCCCTTTTGACCGATGGGAAGCGAGACTTCTTTGTAGCGCTGATTTGCCTTTCCAGGTTGCTTGGTTGGCCAAAAAGGGCGTATGCGTTTTTTCCTGAATATATTCAGGAAAAACGCATACGCCCTTTTTGGCCAAGGGCATCATTGTCGAGGTTTTGCCGCTTTTCCTGTGCTTTAAAGGCGATTCGAATCTACCTCCTGAAATCTGTTTCCTGCAATTCTGCCTTGCTTTCAAATCCTCTTCGTTGCCTTCCCTCAATATATTTGTGGACGAGAGTTATCATTTCTAAGTCTGCAGGTTTGTGAATTGCAGTGCCCCTGAGCTCCATTCTTCAACTCGCTTTCTTGGGAGCTGGCCGCAAAAGCGCAGGATTGCTTCAGGCCGTATTCTGGTTCCTGGCGGCAGGCTGAGCCTGTGGTTAATTCTTCTTCCTGATGGGAAAATAGAATGACCTGTGCCTGCCCCAACACCTAGAGCTAGTCTCTCATTGGTTCCCCCTCTTCCCGTTCATCCTCAGGACAATTTGCAACCTGTACGGAACAGGAGGATAAAGGTGCTGATTCTCCAAGGAGGGAGATTGCTAGTAAAGCGGCTGGAATGGTGAACCGGAGCACAAGGAGATGAGAAATGAGGTGCGTTTTAGAAACCTTTCCCGATCACACGGTGTACCATCTTCGGGGTTTCTCATGCATGTTTTCAATGTAGGACGATGCCCTTGAACCTGGAGATTTGGGACCCATGGGATGGGTACCACGCTGTATTACTTTAAAGGGTCTGCGTTAGCTCAGCCTACCTCACCAAACCTCTCAGCCCCAAGAGTGTCCACCCTTATGTCTCAATCAGCTGTGGGTCTAGATATGGTCAATCCAGGTGGCATCACAGCCCCTGAACGAATTTTGTAAGAATTTCTCTCTCTTTCACTGTCTTTGTTTCACGGGTTTTTTAAAGTAATTGATTTTTATAATGGGGTTTAGCTGCTTTTCACTGCTGTGTTTATGCCGCTTTACACCCACTTGACTCACTTACAGAGAGATATCAATACATAGGTTTTAAGATTCTTACTAGTCAGATATATTCTTGGGCGGTGAATAGGGGGTGTTGAGTCCAGTTCACTGAGCAAGGAGTAGGTCTTGTCTATTACATATTGGGTTTCTGGAACGGTATCTGAGCTAATTTGAAACCCTTGTTTTCTGCATCACCCCACCTCACCTTTCCCGTTAAGCAGCCATAGTGTTTTTTCTAAACGTGTGACTCTGTTCTGTTTTGTAATTCAGTTCAAGGGTAGCGGTTTTGACATTCCCTCTATAAGTGATATCTTATGATAAGTGTCTTTTTCTGTGTGACTTATTTCACTTAGAATCGTCGTACCTAAATCCACTCATCATGCTGCTACTAGCCTTATGACGTTGATTTCATGGCTGAGTGATATTCCATTGTACATAAGGACCACAACTTCTTTATCCATTCTTCTCTTTCCTGGGATATTTAAGGTGTAACGAAGTGGAGGTTCTTGTCAACAGAGCAGCCCAAAACTTTGGGGTGCCTGTGTCTTGCTGATTTTTAGTTTTCCCAATTTATACGCCCATGAGAGGAAGTGCCCTATGGTCTCTAAGCTGAGTTTTTTAGATGTTTCAGGACACACCGTACACTTCTCCAGAGTGGCTATTAGCAATTTACATCCCGCCCGTCAGCGTAGCAAGGCTCCCATTTCTCCATGGCCTGTCCTGCATTTCTGGTTTTGACACTTTATTCAGCATGGCCCTTTTGACCGATGGGAAGCGAGACTTCTTTGTAGCGCTGATTTGCCTTTCCAGGTTGCTTGGTTGGCCAAAAAGGGCGTATGCGTTTTTTCCTGAATATATTCAGGAAAAACGCATACGCCCTTTTTGGCCAAGGGCATCATTGTCGAGGTTTTGCCGCTTTTCCTGTGCTTTAAAGGCGATTCGAATCTACCTCCTGAAATCTGTTTCCTGCAATTCTGCCTTGCTTTCAAATCCTCTTCGTTGCCTTCCCTCAATATATTTGTGGACGAGAGTTATCATTTCTAAGTCTGCAGGTTTGTGAATTGCAGTGCCCCTGAGCTCCATTCTTCAACTCGCTTTCTTGGGAGCTGGCCGCAAAAGCGCAGGATTGCTTCAGGCCGTATTCTGGTTCCTGGCGGCAGGCTGAGCCTGTGGTTAATTCTTCTTCCTGATGGGAAAATAGAATGACCTGTGCCTGCCCCAACACCTAGAGCTAGTCTCTCATTGGTTCCCCCTCTTCCCGTTCATCCTCAGGACAATTTGCAACCTGTACGGAACAGGAGGATAAAGGTGCTGATTCTCCAAGGAGGGAGATTGCTAGTAAAGCGGCTGGAATGGTGAACCGGAGCACAAGGAGATGAGAAATGAGGTGCGTTTTAGAAACCTTTCCCGATCACACGGTGTACCATCTTCGGGGTTTCTCATGCATGTTTTCAATGTAGGACGATGCCCTTGAACCTGGAGATTTGGGACCCATGGGATGGGTACCACGCTGTATTACTTTAAAGGGTCTGCGTTAGCTCAGCCTACCTCACCAAACCTCTCAGCCCCAAGAGTGTCCACCCTTATGTCTCAATCAGCTGTGGGTCTAGATATGGTCAATCCAGGTGGCATCACAGCCCCTGAACGAATTTTGTAAGAATTTCTCTCTCTTTCACTGTCTTTGTTTCACGGGTTTTTTAAAGTAATTGATTTTTATAATGGGGTTTAGCTGCTTTTCACTGCTATGTTTATGCCGCTTTACACCCACTTGACTCACTTACAGAGAGATATCAATACATAGGTTTTAAGATTCTTACTAGTCAGATATATTCTTGGGCGGTGAATAGGGGGTGTTGAGTCCAGTTCACTGAGCAAGGAGTAGGTCTTGTCTATTACATATTGGGTTTCTGGAACGGTATCTGAGCTAATTTGAAACCCTTGTTTTATGCATCACCCCACCTCACCTTTCCCGTTAAGCAGCCATAGTGTGTTTTCTAAACGTGTGACTCTGTTCTGTTTTGTAATTCAGTTCAAGGGTAGCGGTTTTTACATTCCCTCTATAAGTGATATCTTATGATAAGTGTCTTTTTCTGTGTGACTTATTTCACTTAGAATCGTCATACCTAAATCCACTCATCATGCTGCTACTAGCCTTATGACATTGATTTCATGGCTGAGTGATATTCCATTGTACATAAGGACCGCAACTTCTTTATCCATTCTTCTCTTTCCTGGGATATTTAAGGTGTAACGAAGTGGAGGTTCTTGTCAACAGAGTAGCCCACAACTTTGGGGTGCCTGTGTCTTGCTGATTTTTAGTTTTCCCAATTTATACGCCCATGAGAGGAAGTGCCCTATGGTCTCTAAGCTGAGTTTTTTAGATGTTTCAGGACACACCGTACACTTCTCCAGAGTGGCTATTAGCAATTTACATCCCGCCTGTCAGCGTAGCAAGGCTCCCATTTCTCCATGGCCTGTCCTGCATTTCTGGTTTTGACACTTTATTCAGCATGGCCCTTTTGACCGATGGGAAGCGAGACTTCTTTGTAGCGCTGATTTGCCTTTCCAGGTTGCTTGGTTGGCCAAAAAGGGCGTATGCGTTTTTTCCTGAATATATTCAGGAAAAACGCATACGCCCTTTTTGGCCAAGGGCATCATTGTCGAGGTTTTGCCGCTTTTCCTGTGCTTTAAAGGCGATTCGAATCTACCTCCTGAAATCTGTTTCCTGCAATTCTGCCTTGCTTTCAAATCCTCTTCGTTGCCTTCCCTCAATATATTTGTGGACGAGGGTTATCATTTCTAAGTCTGCAGGTTTGTGAATTGCAGTGCCCCTGAGCTCCATTCTTCAACTCGCTTTCTTGGGAGCTGGCCGCAAAAGCGCAGGATTGCTTCAGGCCGTATTCTGGTTCCTGGCGGCAGGCTGAGCCTGTGGTTAATTCTTCTTCCTGATGGGAAAATAGAATGACCTGTGCCTGCCCCAACACCTAGAGCTAGTCTCTCATTGGTTCCCCCTCTTCCCGTTCATCCTCAGGACAATTTGCAACCTGTACGGAACAGGAGGATAAAGGTGCTGATTCTCCAAGGAGGGAGATTGCTAGTAAAGCGGCTGGAATGGTGAACCGGAGCACAAGGAGATGAGAAATGAGGTGCGTTTTAGAAACCTTTCCCGATCACACGGTGTACCATCTTCGGGGTTTCTCATGCATGTTTTCAATGTAGGACGATGCCCTTGAACCTGGAGATTTGGGACCCATGGGATGGGTACCACGCTGTATTACTTTAAAGGGTCTGCGTTAGCTCAGCCTACCTCACCAAACCTCTCAGCCCCAAGAGTGTCCACCCTTATGTCTCAATCAGCTGTGGGTCTAGATATGGTCAATCCAGGTGGCATCACAGCCCCTGAACGAATTTTGTAAGAATTTCTCTCTCTTTCACTGTCTTTGTTTCACGGGTTTTTTAAAGTAATTGATTTTTATAATGGGGTTTAGCTGCTTTTCACTGCTGTGTTTATGCCGCTTTACACCCACTTGACTCACTTACAGAGAGATATCAATACATAGGTTTTAAGATTCTTACTAGTCAGATATATTCTTGGGCGGTGAATAGGGGGTGTTGAGTCCAGTTCACTGAGCAAGGAGTAGGTCTTGTCTATTACATATTGGGTTTCTGGAACGGTATCTGAGCTAATTTGAAACCCTTGTTTTATGCATCACCCCACCTCACCTTTCCCGTTAAGCAGCCATAGTGTGTTTTCTAAACGTGTGACTCTGTTCTGTTTTGTAATTCAGTTCAAGGGTAGCGGTTTTTACATTCCCTCTATAAGTGATATCTTATGATAAGTGTCTTTTTCTGTGTGACTTATTTCACTTAGAATCGTCGTACCTAAATCCACTCATCATGCTGCTACTAGCCTTATGACGTTGATTTCATGGCTGAGTGATATTCCATTGTACATAAGGACCACAACTTCTTTATCCATTCTTCTCTTTCCTGGGATATTTAAGGTGAAACGAAGTGGAGGTTCTTGTCAACAGAGCAGCCCAAAACTTTGGGGTGCCTGTGTCTTGCTGATTTTTAGTTTTCCCAATTTATACGCCCATGAGAGGAAGTGCCCTATGGTCTCTAAGCTGAGTTTTTTAGATGTTTCAGGACACACCGTACACTTCTCCAGAGTGGCTATTAGCAATTTACATCCCGCCCGTCAGCGTAGCAAGGCTCCCATTTCTCCATGGCCTGTCCTGCATTTCTGGTTTTGACACTTTATTCAGCATGGCCCTTTTGACCGATGGGAAGCGAGACTTCTTTGTAGCGCTGATTTGCCTTTCCAGGTTGCTTGGTTGGCCAAAAAGGGCGTATGCGTTTTTTCCTGAATATATTCAGGAAAAAACGCATACGCCCTTTTTGGCCAAGGGCATCATTGTCGAGGTTTTGCCGCTTTTCCTGTGCTTTAAAGGCGATTCGAATCTACCTCCTGAAATCTGTTTCCTGCAATTCTGCCTTGCTTTCAAATCCTCTTCGTTGCCTTCCCTCAATATATTTGTGGACGAGAGTTATCATTTCTAAGTCTGCAGGTTTGTGAATTGCAGTGCCCCTGAGCTCCATTCTTCAACTCGCTTTCTTGGGAGCTGGCCGCAAAAGCGCAGGATTGCTTCAGGCCGTATTCTGGTTCCTGGCGGCAGGCTGAGCCTGTGGTTAATTCTTCTTCCTGATGGGAAAATAGAATGACCTGTGCCTGCCCCAACACCTAGAGCTAGTCTCTCATTGGTTCCCCCTCTTCCCGTTCATCCTCAGGACAATTTGCAACCTGTACGGAACAGGAGGATAAAGGTGCTGATTCTCCAAGGAGGGAGATTGCTAGTAAAGCGGCTGGAATGGTGAACCGGAGCACAAGGAGATGAGAAATGAGGTGCGTTTTAGAAACCTTTCCCGATCACACGGTGTACCATCTTCGGGGTTTCTCATGCATGTTTTCAATGTAGGACGATGCCCTTGAACCTGGAGATTTGGGACCCATGGGATGGGTACCACGCTGTATTACTTTAAAGGGTCTGCGTTAGCTCAGCCTACCTCACCAAACCTCTCAGCCCCAAGAGTGTCCACCCTTATGTCTCAATCAGCTGTGGGTCTAGATATGGTCAATCCAGGTGGCATCACAGCCCCTGAACGAATTTTGTAAGAATTTCTCTCTCTTTCACTGTCTTTGTTTCACGGGTTTTTTAAAGTAATTGATTTTTATAATGGGGTTTAGCTGCTTTTCACTGCTGTGTTTATGCCGCTTTACACCCACTTGACTCACTTACAGAGAGATATCAATACATAGGTTTTAAGATTCTTACTAGTCAGATATATTCTTGGGCGGTGAATAGGGGGTGTTGAGTCCAGTTCACTGAGCAAGGAGTAGGTCTTGTCTATTACATATTGGGTTTCTGGAACGGTATCTGAGCTAATTTGAAACCCTTGTTTTATGCATCACCCCACCTCACCTTTCCCGTTAAGCAGCCATAGTGTGTTTTCTAAACGTGTGACTCTGTTCTGTTTTGTAATTCAGTTCAAGGGTAGCGGTTTTTACATTCCCTCTATAAGTGATATCTTATGATAAGTGTCTTTTTCTGTGTGACTTATTTCACTTAGAATCGTCGTACCTAAATCCACTCATCATGCTGCTACTAGCCTTATGACGTTGATTTCATGGCTGAGTGATATTCCATTGTACATAAGGACCACAACTTCTTTATCCATTCTTCTCTTTCCTGGGATATTTAAGGTGAAACGAAGTGGAGGTTCTTGTCAACAGAGCAGCCCAAAACTTTGGGGTGCCTGTGTCTTGCTGATTTTTAGTTTTCCCAATTTATACGCCCATGAGAGGAAGTGCCCTATGGTCTCTAAGCTGAGTTTTTTAGATGTTTCAGGACACACCGTACACTTCTCCAGAGTGGCTATTAGCAATTTACATCCCGCCCGTCAGCGTAGCAAGGCTCCCATTTCTCCATGGCCTGTCCTGCATTTCTGGTTTTGACACTTTATTCAGCATGGCCCTTTTGACCGATGGGAAGCGAGACTTCTTTGTAGCGCTGATTTGCCTTTCCAGGTTGCTTGGTTGGCCAAAAAGGGCGTATGCGTTTTTTCCTGAATATATTCAGGAAAAAACGCATACGCCCTTTTTGGCCAAGGGCATCATTGTCGAGGTTTTGCCGCTTTTCCTGTGCTTTAAAGGCGATTCGAATCTACCTCCTGAAATCTGTTTCCTGCAATTCTGCCTTGCTTTCAAATCCTCTTCGTTGCCTTCCCTCAATATATTTGTGGACGAGAGTTATCATTTCTAAGTCTGCAGGTTTGTGAATTGCAGTGCCCCTGAGCTCCATTCTTCAACTCGCTTTCTTGGGAGCTGGCCGCAAAAGCGCAGGATTGCTTCAGGCCGTATTCTGGTTCCTGGCGGCAGGCTGAGCCTGTGGTTAATTCTTCTTCCTGATGGGAAAATAGAATGACCTGTGCCTGCCCCAACACCTAGAGCTAGTCTCTCATTGGTTCCCCCTCTTCCCGTTCATCCTCAGGACAATTTGCAACCTGTACGGAACAGGAGGATAAAGGTGCTGATTCTCCAAGGAGGGAGATTGCTAGTAAAGCGGCTGGAATGGTGAACCGGAGCACAAGGAGATGAGAAATGAGGTGCGTTTTAGAAACCTTTCCCGATCACACGGTGTACCATCTTCGGGGTTTCTCATGCATGTTTTCAATGTAGGACGATGCCCTTGAACCTGGAGATTTGGGACCCATGGGATGGGTACCACGCTGTATTACTTTAAAGGGTCTGCGTTAGCTCAGCCTACCTCACCAAACCTCTCAGCCCCAAGAGTGTCCACCCTTATGTCTCAATCAGCTGTGGGTCTAGATATGGTCAATCCAGGTGGCATCACAGCCCCTGAACGAATTTTGTAAGAATTTCTCTCTCTTTCACTGTCTTTGTTTCACGGGTTTTTTAAAGTAATTGATTTTTATAATGGGGTTTAGCTGCTTTTCACTGCTGTGTTTATGCCGCTTTACACCCACTTGACTCACTTACAGAGAGATATCAATACATAGGTTTTAAGATTCTTACTAGTCAGATATATTCTTGGGCGGTGAATAGGGGGTGTTGAGTCCAGTTCACTGAGCAAGGAGTAGGTCTTGTCTATTACATATTGGGTTTCTGGAACGGTATCTGAGCTAATTTGAAACCCTTGTTTTATGCATCACCCCACCTCACCTTTCCCGTTAAGCAGCCATAGTGTGTTTTCTAAACGTGTGACTCTGTTCTGTTTTGTAATTCAGTTCAAGGGTAGCGGTTTTTACATTCCCTCTATAAGTGATATCTTATGATAAGTGTCTTTTTCTGTGTGACTTATTTCACTTAGAATCGTCGTACCTAAATCCACTCATCATGCTGCTACTAGCCTTATGACGTTGATTTCATGGCTGAGTGATATTCCATTGTACATAAGGACCACAACTTCTTTATCCATTCTTCTCTTTCCTGGGATATTTAAGGTGAAACGAAGTGGAGGTTCTTGTCAACAGAGCAGCCCAAAACTTTGGGGTGCCTGTGTCTTGCTGATTTTTAGTTTTCCCAATTTATACGCCCATGAGAGGAAGTGCCCTATGGTCTCTAAGCTGAGTTTTTTAGATGTTTCAGGACACACCGTACACTTCTCCAGAGTGGCTATTAGCAATTTACATCCCGCCCGTCAGCGTAGCAAGGCTCCCATTTCTCCATGGCCTGTCCTGCATTTCTGGTTTTGACACTTTATTCAGCATGGCCCTTTTGACCGATGGGAAGCGAGACTTCTTTGTAGCGCTGATTTGCCTTTCCAGGTTGCTTGGTTGGCCAAAAAGGGCGTATGCGTTTTTTCCTGAATATATTCAGGAAAAAACGCATACGCCCTTTTTGGCCAAGGGCATCATTGTCGAGGTTTTGCCGCTTTTCCTGTGCTTTAAAGGCGATTCGAATCTACCTCCTGAAATCTGTTTCCTGCAATTCTGCCTTGCTTTCAAATCCTCTTCGTTGCCTTCCCTCAATATATTTGTGGACGAGAGTTATCATTTCTAAGTCTGCAGGTTTGTGAATTGCAGTGCCCCTGAGCTCCATTCTTCAACTCGCTTTCTTGGGAGCTGGCCGCAAAAGCGCAGGATTGCTTCAGGCCGTATTCTGGTTCCTGGCGGCAGGCTGAGCCTGTGGTTAATTCTTCTTCCTGATGGGAAAATAGAATGACCTGTGCCTGCCCCAACACCTAGAGCTAGTCTCTCATTGGTTCCCCCTCTTCCCGTTCATCCTCAGGACAATTTGCAACCTGTACGGAACAGGAGGATAAAGGTGCTGATTCTCCAAGGAGGGAGATTGCTAGTAAAGCGGCTGGAATGGTGAACCGGAGCACAAGGAGATGAGAAATGAGGTGCGTTTTAGAAACCTTTCCCGATCACACGGTGTACCATCTTCGGGGTTTCTCATGCATGTTTTCAATGTAGGACGATGCCCTTGAACCTGGAGATTTGGGACCCATGGGATGGGTACCACGCTGTATTACTTTAAAGGGTCTGCGTTAGCTCAGCCTACCTCACCAAACCTCTCAGCCCCAAGAGTGTCCACCCTTATGTCTCAATCAGCTGTGGGTCTAGATATGGTCAATCCAGGTGGCATCACAGCCCCTGAACGAATTTTGTAAGAATTTCTCTCTCTTTCACTGTCTTTGTTTCACGGGTTTTTTAAAGTAATTGATTTTTATAATGGGGTTTAGCTGCTTTTCACTGCTGTGTTTATGCCGCTTTACACCCACTTGACTCACTTACAGAGAGATATCAATACATAGGTTTTAAGATTCTTACTAGTCAGATATATTCTTGGGCGGTGAATAGGGGGTGTTGAGTCCAGTTCACTGAGCAAGGAGTAGGTCTTGTCTATTACATATTGGGTTTCTGGAACGGTATCTGAGCTAATTTGAAACCCTTGTTTTATGCATCACCCCACCTCACCTTTCCCGTTAAGCAGCCATAGTGTGTTTTCTAAACGTGTGACTCTGTTCTGTTTTGTAATTCAGTTCAAGGGTAGCGGTTTTTACATTCCCTCTATAAGTGATATCTTATGATAAGTGTCTTTTTCTGTGTGACTTATTTCACTTAGAATCGTCGTACCTAAATCCACTCATCATGCTGCTACTAGCCTTATGACGTTGATTTCATGGCTGAGTGATATTCCATTGTACATAAGGACCACAACTTCTTTATCCATTCTTCTCTTTCCTGGGATATTTAAGGTGAAACGAAGTGGAGGTTCTTGTCAACAGAGCAGCCCAAAACTTTGGGGTGCCTGTGTCTTGCTGATTTTTAGTTTTCCCAATTTATACGCCCATGAGAGGAAGTGCCCTATGGTCTCTAAGCTGAGTTTTTTAGATGTTTCAGGACACACCGTACACTTCTCCAGAGTGGCTATTAGCAATTTACATCCCGCCCGTCAGCGTAGCAAGGCTCCCATTTCTCCATGGCCTGTCCTGCATTTCTGGTTTTGACACTTTATTCAGCATGGCCCTTTTGACCGATGGGAAGCGAGACTTCTTTGTAGCGCTGATTTGCCTTTCCAGGTTGCTTGGTTGGCCAAAAAGGGCGTATGCGTTTTTTCCTGAATATATTCAGGAAAAAACGCATACGCCCTTTTTGGCCAAGGGCATCATTGTCGAGGTTTTGCCGCTTTTCCTGTGCTTTAAAGGCGATTCGAATCTACCTCCTGAAATCTGTTTCCTGCAATTCTGCCTTGCTTTCAAATCCTCTTCGTTGCCTTCCCTCAATATATTTGTGGACGAGAGTTATCATTTCTAAGTCTGCAGGTTTGTGAATTGCAGTGCCCCTGAGCTCCATTCTTCAACTCGCTTTCTTGGGAGCTGGCCGCAAAAGCGCAGGATTGCTTCAGGCCGTATTCTGGTTCCTGGCGGCAGGCTGAGCCTGTGGTTAATTCTTCTTCCTGATGGGAAAATAGAATGACCTGTGCCTGCCCCAACACCTAGAGCTAGTCTCTCATTGGTTCCCCCTCTTCCCGTTCATCCTCAGGACAATTTGCAACCTGTACGGAACAGGAGGATAAAGGTGCTGATTCTCCAAGGAGGGAGATTGCTAGTAAAGCGGCTGGAATGGTGAACCGGAGCACAAGGAGATGAGAAATGAGGTGCGTTTTAGAAACCTTTCCCGATCACACGGTGTACCATCTTCGGGGTTTCTCATGCATGTTTTCAATGTAGGACGATGCCCTTGAACCTGGAGATTTGGGACCCATGGGATGGGTACCACGCTGTATTACTTTAAAGGGTCTGCGTTAGCTCAGCCTACCTCACCAAACCTCTCAGCCCCAAGAGTGTCCACCCTTATGTCTCAATCAGCTGTGGGTCTAGATATGGTCAATCCAGGTGGCATCACAGCCCCTGAACGAATTTTGTAAGAATTTCTCTCTCTTTCACTGTCTTTGTTTCACGGGTTTTTTAAAGTAATTGATTTTTATAATGGGGTTTAGCTGCTTTTCACTGCTGTGTTTATGCCGCTTTACACCCACTTGACTCACTTACAGAGAGATATCAATACATAGGTTTTAAGATTCTTACTAGTCAGATATATTCTTGGGCGGTGAATAGGGGGTGTTGAGTCCAGTTCACTGAGCAAGGAGTAGGTCTTGTCTATTACATATTGGGTTTCTGGAACGGTATCTGAGCTAATTTGAAACCCTTGTTTTATGCATCACCCCACCTCACCTTTCCCGTTAAGCAGCCATAGTGTGTTTTCTAAACGTGTGACTCTGTTCTGTTTTGTAATTCAGTTCAAGGGTAGCGGTTTTTACATTCCCTCTATAAGTGATATCTTATGATAAGTGTCTTTTTCTGTGTGACTTATTTCACTTAGAATCGTCATACCTAAATCCACTCATCATGCTGCTACTAGCCTTATGACATTGATTTCATGGCTGAGTGATATTCCATTGTACATAAGGACCGCAACTTCTTTATCCATTCTTCTCTTTCCTGGGATATTTAAGGTGTAACGAAGTGGAGGTTCTTGTCAACAGAGCAGCCCAAAACTTTGGGGTGCCTGTGTCTTGCTGATTTTTAGTTTTCCCAATTTATACGCCCATGAGAGGAAGTGCCCTATGGTCTCTAAGCTGAGTTTTTTAGATGTTTCAGGACACACCGTACACTTCTCCAGAGTGGCTATTAGCAATTTACATCCCGCCCGTCAGCGTAGCAAGGCTCCCATTTCTCCATGGCCTGTCCTGCATTTCTGGTTTTGACACTTTATTCAGCATGGCCCTTTTGACCGATGGGAAGCGAGACTTCTTTGTAGCGCTGATTTGCCTTTCCAGGTTGCTTGGTTGGCCAAAAAGGGCGTATGCGTTTTTTCCTGAATATATTCAGGAAAAACGCATACGCCCTTTTTGGCCAAGGGCATCATTGTCGAGGTTTTGCCGCTTTTCCTGTGCTTTAAAGGCGATTCGAATCTACCTCCTGAAATCTGTTTCCTGCAATTCTGCCTTGCTTTCAAATCCTCTTCGTTGCCTTCCCTCAATATATTTGTGGACGAGAGTTATCATTTCTAAGTCTGCAGGTTTGTGAATTGCAGTGCCCCTGAGCTCCATTCTTCAACTCGCTTTCTTGGGAGCTGGCCGCAAAAGCGCAGGATTGCTTCAGGCCGTATTCTGGTTCCTGGCGGCAGGCTGAGCCTGTGGTTAATTCTTCTTCCTGATGGGAAAATAGAATGACCTGTGCCTGCCCCAACACCTAGAGCTAGTCTCTCATTGGTTCCCCCTCTTCCCGTTCATCCTCAGGACAATTTGCAACCTGTACGGAACAGGAGGATAAAGGTGCTGATTCTCCAAGGAGGGAGATTGCTAGTAAAGCGGCTGGAATGGTGAACCGGAGCACAAGGAGATGAGAAATGAGGTGCGTTTTAGAAACCTTTCCCGATCACACGGTGTACCATCTTCGGGGTTTCTCATGCATGTTTTCAATGTAGGACGATGCCCTTGAACCTGGAGATTTGGGACCCATGGGATGGGTACCACGCTGTATTACTTTAAAGGGTCTGCGTTAGCTCAGCCTACCTCACCAAACCTCTCAGCCCCAAGAGTGTCCACCCTTATGTCTCAATCAGCTGTGGGTCTAGATATGGTCAATCCAGGTGGCATCACAGCCCCTGAACGAATTTTGTAAGAATTTCTCTCTCTTTCACTGTCTTTGTTTCACGGGTTTTTTAAAGTAATTGATTTTTATAATGGGGTTTAGCTGCTTTTCACTGCTATGTTTATGCCGCTTTACACCCACTTGACTCACTTACAGAGAGATATCAATACATAGGTTTTAAGATTCTTACTAGTCAGATATATTCTTGGGCGGTGAATAGGGGGTGTTGAGTCCAGTTCACTGAGCAAGGAGTAGGTCTTGTCTATTACATATTGGGTTTCTGGAACGGTATCTGAGCTAATTTGAAACCCTTGTTTTATGCATCACCCCACCTCACCTTTCCCGTTAAGCAGCCATAGTGTGTTTTCTAAACGTGTGACTCTGTTCTGTTTTGTAATTCAGTTCAAGGGTAGCGGTTTTTACATTCCCTCTATAAGTGATATCTTATGATAAGTGTCTTTTTCTGTGTGACTTATTTCACTTAGAATCGTCATACCTAAATCCACTCATCATGCTGCTACTAGCCTTATGACATTGATTTCATGGCTGAGTGATATTCCATTGTACATAAGGACCACAACTTCTTTATCCATTCTTCTCTTTCCTGGGATATTTAAGGTGAAACGAAGTGGAGGTTCTTGTCAACAGAGCAGCCCAAAACTTTGGGGTGCCTGTGTCTTGCTGATTTTTAGTTTTCCCAATTTATACGCCCATGAGAGGAAGTGCCCTATGGTCTCTAAGCTGAGTTTTTTAGATGTTTCAGGACACACCGTACACTTCTCCAGAGTGGCTATTAGCAATTTACATCCCGCCCGTCAGCGTAGCAAGGCTCCCATTTCTCCATGGCCTGTCCTGCATTTCTGGTTTTGACACTTTATTCAGCATGGCCCTTTTGACCGATGGGAAGCGAGACTTCTTTGTAGCGCTGATTTGCCTTTCCAGGTTGCTTGGTTGGCCAAAAAGGGCGTATGCGTTTTTTCCTGAATATATTCAGGAAAAAACGCATACGCCCTTTTTGGCCAAGGGCATCATTGTCGAGGTTTTGCAGCTTTTCCTGTGCTTTAAAGGCGATTCGAATCTACCTCCTGAAATCTGTTTCCTGCAATTCTGCCTTGCTTTCAAATCCTCTTCGTTGCCTTCCCTCAATATATTTGTGGACGAGAGTTATCATTTCTAAGTCTGCAGGTTTGTGAATTGCAGTGCCCCTGAGCTCCATTCTTCAACTCGCTTTCTTGGGAGCTGGCCGCAAAAGCGCAGGATTGCTTCAGGCCGTATTCTGGTTCCTGGCGGCAGGCTGAGCCTGTGGTTAATTCTTCTTCCTGATGGGAAAATAGAATGACCTGTGCCTGCCCCAACACCTAGAGCTAGTCTCTCATTGGTTCCCCCTCTTCCCGTTCATCCTCAGGACAATTTGCAACCTGTACGGAACAGGAGGATAAAGGTGCTGATTCTCCAAGGAGGGAGATTGCTAGTAAAGCGGCTGGAATGGTGAACCGGAGCACAAGGAGATGAGAAATGAGGTGCGTTTTAGAAACCTTTCCCGATCACACGGTGTACCATCTTCGGGGTTTCTCATGCATGTTTTCAATGTAGGACGATGCCCTTGAACCTGGAGATTTGGGACCCATGGGATGGGTACCACGCTGTATTACTTTAAAGGGTCTGCGTTAGCTCAGCCTACCTCACCAAACCTCTCAGCCCCAAGAGTGTCCACCCTTATGTCTCAATCAGCTGTGGGTCTAGATATGGTCAATCCAGGTGGCATCACAGCCCCTGAACGAATTTTGTAAGAATTTCTCTCTCTTTCACTGTCTTTGTTTCACGGGTTTTTTAAAGTAATTGATTTTTATAATGGGGTTTAGCTGCTTTTCACTGCTGTGTTTATGCCGCTTTACACCCACTTGACTCACTTACAGAGAGATATCAATACATAGGTTTTAAGATTCTTACTAGTCAGATATATTCTTGGGCGGTGAATAGGGGGTGTTGAGTCCAGTTCACTGAGCAAGGAGTAGGTCTTGTCTATTACATATTGGGTTTCTGGAACGGTATCTGAGCTAATTTGAAACCCTTGTTTTATGCATCACCCCACCTCACCTTTCCCGTTAAGCAGCCATAGTGTGTTTTCTAAACGTGTGACTCTGTTCTGTTTTGTAATTCAGTTCAAGGGTAGCGGTTTTTACATTCCCTCTATAAGTGATATCTTATGATAAGTGTCTTTTTCTGTGTGACTTATTTCACTTAGAATCGTCATACCTAAATCCACTCATCATGCTGCTACTAGCCTTATGACATTGATTTCATGGCTGAGTGATATTCCATTGTACATAAGGACCGCAACTTCTTTATCCATTCTTCTCTTTCCTGGGATATTTAAGGTGTAACGAAGTGGAGGTTCTTGTCAACAGAGCAGCCCAAAACTTTGGGGTGCCTGTGTCTTGCTGATTTTTAGTTTTCCCAATTTATACGCCCATGAGAGGAAGTGCCCTATGGTCTCTAAGCTGAGTTTTTTAGATGTTTCAGGACACACCGTACACTTCTCCAGAGTGGCTATTAGCAATTTACATCCCGCCCGTCAGCGTAGCAAGGCTCCCATTTCTCCATGGCCTGTCCTGCATTTCTGGTTTTGACACTTTATTCAGCATGGCCCTTTTGACCGATGGGAAGCGAGACTTCTTTGTAGCGCTGATTTGCCTTTCCAGGTTGCTTGGTTGGCCAAAAAGGGCGTATGCGTTTTTTCCTGAATATATTCAGGAAAAACGCATACGCCCTTTTTGGCCAAGGGCATCATTGTCGAGGTTTTGCCGCTTTTCCTGTGCTTTAAAGGCGATTCGAATCTACCTCCTGAAATCTGTTTCCTGCAATTCTGCCTTGCTTTCAAATCCTCTTCGTTGCCTTCCCTCAATATATTTGTGGACGAGAGTTATCATTTCTAAGTCTGCAGGTTTGTGAATTGCAGTGCCCCTGAGCTCCATTCTTCAACTCGCTTTCTTGGGAGCTGGCCGCAAAAGCGCAGGATTGCTTCAGGCCGTATTCTGGTTCCTGGCGGCAGGCTGAGCCTGTGGTTAATTCTTCTTCCTGATGGGAAAATAGAATGACCTGTGCCTGCCCCAACACCTAGAGCTAGTCTCTCATTGGTTCCCCCTCTTCCCGTTCATCCTCAGGACAATTTGCAACCTGTACGGAACAGGAGGATAAAGGTGCTGATTCTCCAAGGAGGGAGATTGCTAGTAAAGCGGCTGGAATGGTGAACCGGAGCACAAGGAGATGAGAAATGAGGTGCGTTTTAGAAACCTTTCCCGATCACACGGTGTACCATCTTCGGGGTTTCTCATGCATGTTTTCAATGTAGGACGATGCCCTTGAACCTGGAGATTTGGGACCCATGGGATGGGTACCACGCTGTATTACTTTAAAGGGTCTGCGTTAGCTCAGCCTACCTCACCAAACCTCTCAGCCCCAAGAGTGTCCACCCTTATGTCTCAATCAGCTGTGGGTCTAGATATGGTCAATCCAGGTGGCATCACAGCCCCTGAACGAATTTTGTAAGAATTTCTCTCTCTTTCACTGTCTTTGTTTCACGGGTTTTTTAAAGTAATTGATTTTTATAATGGGGTTTAGCTGCTTTTCACTGCTATGTTTATGCCGCTTTACACCCACTTGACTCACTTACAGAGAGATATCAATACATAGGTTTTAAGATTCTTACTAGTCAGATATATTCTTGGGCGGTGAATAGGGGGTGTTGAGTCCAGTTCACTGAGCAAGGAGTAGGTCTTGTCTATTACATATTGGGTTTCTGGAACGGTATCTGAGCTAATTTGAAACCCTTGTTTTATGCATCACCCCACCTCACCTTTCCCGTTAAGCAGCCATAGTGTGTTTTCTAAACGTGTGACTCTGTTCTGTTTTGTAATTCAGTTCAAGGGTAGCGGTTTTTACATTCCCTCTATAAGTGATATCTTATGATAAGTGTCTTTTTCTGTGTGACTTATTTCACTTAGAATCGTCATACCTAAATCCACTCATCATGCTGCTACTAGCCTTATGACATTGATTTCATGGCTGAGTGATATTCCATTGTACATAAGGACCGCAACTTCTTTATCCATTCTTCTCTTTCCTGGGATATTTAAGGTGTAACGAAGTGGAGGTTCTTGTCAACAGAGTATCCCACAACTTTGGGGTGCCTGTGTCTTGCTGATTTTTAGTTTTCCCAATTTATACGCCCATGAGAGGAAGTGCCCTATGGTCTCTAAGCTGAGTTTTTTAGATGTTTCAGGACACACCGTACACTTCTCCAGAGTGGCTATTAGCAATTTACATCCCGCCTGTCAGCGTAGCAAGGCTCCCATTTCTCCATGGCCTGTCCTGCATTTCTGGTTTTGACACTTTATTCAGCATGGCCCTTTTGACCGATGGGAAGCGAGACTTCTTTGTAGCGCTGATTTGCCTTTCCAGGTTGCTTGGTTGGCCAAAAAGGGCGTATGCGTTTTTTCCTGAATATATTCAGGAAAAACGCATACGCCCTTTTTGGCCAAGGGCATCATTGTCGAGGTTTTGCCGCTTTTCCTGTGCTTTAAAGGCGATTCGAATCTACCTCCTGAAATCTGTTTCCTGCAATTCTGCCTTGCTTTCAAATCCTCTTCGTTGCCTTCCCTCAATATATTTGTGGACGAGAGTTATCATTTCTAAGTCTGCAGGTTTGTGAATTGCAGTGCCCCTGAGCTCCATTCTTCAACTCGCTTTCTTGGGAGCTGGCCGCAAAAGCGCAGGATTGCTTCAGGCCGTATTCTGGTTCCTGGCGGCAGGCTGAGCCTGTGGTTAATTCTTCTTCCTGATGGGAAAATAGAGTGACCTGTGCCTGTCCCAACACCTAGAGCTAGTCTCTCATTGGTTCCCCCTCTTCCCGTTCATCCTCAGGACAATTTGCAACCTGTACGGAACAGGAGGATAAAGGTGCTGATTCTCCAAGGAGGGAGATTGCTAGTAAAGGGGCTGGAATGGCGAACCGGAGCACAAGGAGATGAGAAATGAGGTGCGTTTTAGAAACCTTTCCCGATCACACGGTGTACCATCTTCGGGGTTTCTCATGCATGTTTTCAATGTAGGACGATGCCCTTGAACCTGGAGATTTGGGACCCATGGGATGGGTACCACGCCGTATTACTTTAAAGGGTCTGCGTTAGCTCAGCCAACCTCACCAAACCTCTCAGCCCCACGAGTGTCCACCCTTATGTCTCAATCAGCTGTGGGTCTAGATATGGTCAATCCAGGTGGCATCACAGCCCCTGAACGAATTTTGTAAGAATTTCTCTCTCTTTCACTGTCTTTGTTTCACGGGTTTTGGAAAGTAATTGATTTTTATAATGGGGTTTAGCTGCTTTTCACTGCTGTGTTTATGCCGCTTTACACCCACTTGACTCACTTACAGAGAGATATCAATACATAGGTTTTAAGATTCTTACTAGTCAGATATATTCTTGGGCGGTGAATAGGGGGTGTTGAGTCCAGTTCACTGAGCAAGGAGTAGGTCTTGTCTATTACATATTGGGTTTCTGGAACGGTATCTGAGCTAATTTGAAACCCTTGTTTTATGCATCACCCCACCTCACCTTTCCCGTTAAGCAGCCATAGTGTGTTTTCTAAACGTGTGACTCTGTTCTGTTTTGTAATTCAGTTCAAGGGTAGCGGTTTTTACATTCCCTCTATAAGTGATATCTTATGATAAGTGTCTTTTTCTGTGTGACTTATTTCACTTAGAATCGTCGTACCTAAATCCACTCATCATGCTGCTACTAGCCTTATGACGTTGATTTCATGGCTGAGTGATATTCCATTGTACATAAGGACCACAACTTCTTTATCCATTCTTCTCTTTCCTGGGATATTTAAGGTGTAACGAAGTGGAGGTTCTTGTCAACAGAGCAGCCCAAAACTTTGGGGTGCCTGTGTCTTGCTGATTTTTAGTTTTCCCAATTTATACGCCCATGAGAGGAAGTGCCCTATGGTCTCTAAGCTGAGTTTTTTAGATGTTTCAGGATACACCGTACACTTCTCCAGTGTGGCTGTTGGCAATTTACATCCCGCCCATCAGCGTAGCAAGGCTCCCATTTCTCCAAGGCCTGTCCAGCATTTCTGGTTTTGACACTTTATTCAGCATGGCCCTTTTGACCGATGGGAAGCGAGACTTCTTTGTAGCGCTGATTTGCCTTTCCAGGTTGCTTGGTTGGCCAAAAAGGGCGTATGCGTTTTTTCCTGAATATATTCAGGAAAAAACGCATACGCCCTTTATGGCCAAGGGAATCATTGTCGAGGTTTTGCCGCTTTTCCTGTGCTTTAAAGGCGATTCGAATCTACCTCCTGAAATCTGTTTCCTGCAATTCTGCCTTGCTTTCAAATCCTCTTCGTTGCCTTCCCTCAATATATTTGTGGACGAGAGTTATCATTTCTAAGTCTGCAGGTTTGTGAATTGCAGTGCCCCTGAGCTCCATTCTTCAACTCTCTTTCTTGGGAGCTGGCCGCAAAAGCGCAGGATTGCTTCAGGCCGTATTCTGGTTCCTGGTGGCAGGCTGAGCCTGTGGTTAATTCTTCTTCCTGATGGGAAAATAGAGTGACCTGTGCCTGTCCCAACACCTAGAGCTAGTCTCTCATTGGTTCCCCCTCTTCCCGTTCATCCTCAGGACAATTAGCAACCTGTACGGAACAGGAGGATAAAGGTGCTGATTCTCCAAGGAGGGAGATTGCTAGTAACGTGGCTGGAATGGTGAATCGGAGCACAAGGAGATGAGAAATGAGGTGCGTTTTAGAAACCTTTCCCGATCACACGGTGTACCATCTTCGGGGTTTCTCATGCATGTTTTCAATGTAGGACGATGCCCTTGAACCTGGAGATTTGGGACCCATGGGATGGGTACCACGCCGTATTACTTTAAAGGGTCTGCGTTTGCTCACCCAACCTCACCAAACCTCTCAGCCCCAAGAGTGTCCACCCTTATGTCTCAATCAGCTGTGGGTCTAGATATGTTCAATCCAGGTGGCCTCACAGCCCCTGAACGAATTTTGTAAGAATTTCTCTCTCTTTCACTGTCTTTGTTTCACGGGTTTTTAAAAGGAATTGATTTTTATAATGGGGTTTAGCTGCTTTTCACTGCTGTGTTTATGCCACTTTATACCCACTTGACTCACTTACAGAGAGATATTAATACATAGGTTTTAAGATTCTTACTAGTCAGATATATTCTTGGGCGGTGAATAGGGGGTGTTGAGTCCAGTTCACTGAGCAAGGAGTAGGTCTTGTCTATTACATATTGGTTTTCTGGAACGGTATCTGAGCTAATTTGAAACCCTTGTTTTATGCATCACCCCACCTCACCTTTCCCGTTAAGCAGCCATAGTGTGTTTTCTAAACGTGTGACTCTGTTCTGTTTTGTAATTCAGTTCAAGGGTAGCGGTTTTTACATTCCCTCTATAAGTGATATCTTATGATAAGTGTCTTTTTCTGTGTGACTTATTTCACTTAGAATCGTCGTACCTAAATCCACTCATCATGCTGCTACTAGCCTTATGACATTGATTTCATGGCTGAGTGATATTCCATTGTACATAAGGACCGCAACTTCTTTATCCATTCTTCTCTTTCCTGGGATATTTAAGGTGTAACGAAGTGGAGGTTCTTGTCAACAGAGTAGCCCAAAACTTTGGGGTGCCTGTGTCTTGCTGATTTTTAGTTTTCCCAATTTATACGCCCATGAGTGGAAGTGCCCTATCCTCTCTAAGCTGAGTTTTTTAGATGTTTCAGGACACACCGTACACTTCTCCAGAGTGGCTGTTGGCAATTTACATCCCGCCCATCAGCGTAGCAAGGCTCCCATTTCTCCATGGCCTGTCCTGCATTTCTGGTTTTGACACTTTATTCAGCATGGCCCTTTTGACCGATGGGAAGCGAGACTTCTTTGTAGCGCTGATTTGCCTTTCCAGGTTGCTTGGTTGGCCAAAAAGGGCGTATGCGTTTTTTCCTGAATATATTCAGGAAAAAACGCATACGCCCTTTTTGGCCAAGGGCATCATTGTCGAGGTTTTGCCGCTTTTCCTGTGCTTTAAAGGCGATTCGAATCTACCTCCTGAAATCTGTTTCCTGCAATTCTGCCTTGCTTTCAAATCCTCTTCGTTGCCTTCCCTCAATATATTTGTGGACGAGAGTTATCATTTCTAAGTCTGCAGGTTTGTGAATTGCAGTGCCCCTGAGCTCCATTCTTCAACTCGCTTTCTTGGGAGCTGGCCGCAAAAGCGCAGGATTGCTTCAGGCCGTATTCTGGTTCCTGGCGGCAGGCTGAGCCTGTGGTTAATTCTTCTTCCTGATGGGAAAATAGAGTGACCTGTGCCTGTCCCAACACCTAGAGCTAGTCTCTCATTGGTTCCCCCTCTTCCCGTTCATCCTCAGGACAATTTGCAACCTGTACGGAACAGGAGGATAAAGGTGCTGATTCTCCAAGGAGGGAGATTGCTAGTAAAGGGGCTGGAATGGCGAACCGGAGCACAAGGAGATGAGAAATGAGGTGCGTTTTAGAAACCTTTCCCGATCACACGGTGTACCATCTTCGGGGTTTCTCATGCATGTTTTCAATGTAGGACGATGCCCTTGAACCTGGAGATTTGGGACCCATGGGATGGGTACCACGCCGTATTACTTTAAAGGGTCTGCGTTAGCTCAGCCAACCTCACCAAACCTCTCAGCCCCACGAGTGTCCACCCTTATGTCTCAATCAGCTGTGGGTCTAGATATGGTCAATCCAGGTGGCATCACAGCCCCTGAACGAATTTTGTAAGAATTTCTCTCTCTTTCACTGTCTTTGTTTCACGGGTTTTGGAAAGTAATTGATTTTTATAATGGGGTTTAGCTGCTTTTCACTGCTGTGTGTATGCCGCTTTACACCCACTTGACTCACTTACAGAGAGATATCAATACATAGGTTTTAAGATTCTTATTAGTCAGATATATTCTTGGGCGGTGAATCGGGGGTGTTGAGTCCAGTTCACTGAGCAAGGAGTAGGTCTTGTCTATTACATATTGGGTTTCTGGAACGGTATCTGAGCTAATTTGAAACCCTTGTTTTATGCATCACCCCACCTCACCTTTCCCGTTAAGCAGCCATAGTGTGTTTTATACACGTGTGACTCTGTTCTGTTTTGTAATTCAGTTCAAGGGTAGCGGTTTTTACATTCCCTCTATAAGTGATATCTCATGATAAGTGTCTTTTTCTGTGTGACTTATTTCACTTAGAATCGTCATACCTAAATCCACTCATCATGCTGCTACTAGCCTTATGACATTGATTTCATGGCTGAGTGATATTCCATTGTACATAAGGACCGCAACTTCTTTATCCATTCTTCTCTTTCCTGGGATATTTAAGGTGTAACGAAGTGGAGGTTCTTGTCAACAGAGTAGCCCAAAACTTTGGGGTGCCTGTGTCTTGCTGATTTTTAGTTTTCCCAATTTATACGCCCATGAGTGGAAGTGCCCTATGGTCTCTAAGCTGAGTTTTTTCGATGTTTCAGGACACACCGTACACTTCTCCAGTGTGGCTGTTGGCAATTTACATCCCGCCCATCAGCGTAGCAAGGCTCCCATTTCTCCAAGGCCTGTCCAGCATTTCTGGTTTGGACACTTTATTCATCATGGCCCTTTTGACCGATGGGAAGCGAGACTTCTTTGTAGCGCTGATTTGCCTTTCCAGGTTGCTTGGTTGGCCAAAAAGGGCGTATGCGTTTTTTCCTTAATATATTCAGGAATAAACGCATACGCCCTTTTTGGCCAAGTGCATCATTGTCGCCCTTTTCCTGCTTTTCATTTGCTTTAAAGACGATTCGTATCTTCCTCCTGAAATCTGTTTCCTGCAATTCTGCCTTGCTTTTAAATAGTGTTCGTTGCTTTCCCTCAATATATTTGTGGACGAGAGTTATCATTTGTAACTCTGCAAGTTTGTGAATTACAGTGCCCCTGATCTACATTTTTCAACTCGCTTTTTTGGGAGCTGGCTGCAAAACCGCAGGATTGCTTCAGGCACTATTCTGGTTCCATGGGGCAGGCTGAGCCTGTCGTTAATTCTTCTTCCTGATGGGAAATTAGAGTGACGTGTGCCTGTCCCAACACCTAGAGCTAGTCTCTCATGGGTTTCCCCTCATCCCGTTCATCCTCAGGACAAATTGCAACCCGTATGAAACAATAGGTTAAAGGTGCTGATTCTCCAAGTGGTTAGATTTTTAGTAAAGCAGCTGGATGGGGGGAACCCAAGCACTAGGAGATGTGAAATGAGGTGCATTTTAGAAACCTTTCCAGATCACACGGTGTATCATCATTTGGGTTTCCCATGCATGTTTTCGCTGTAGGATGATTCCCTTGAACCTGGAGATTTGGAACAAATGGAATGGGTACCACGCATTATTACTTTAAAGTGTCTTCGTTTGCTCACCCAATCTCACCAATCCTCTCAGCCCCAACAGTTTCCAGACTTACGTCTAATCCAGCTGTGGGTCTATATATGGTCAATCCAGGTTGCTTCAAAGCCCCTGAACGATCTCTGTAAGAATTTCTCTCTCTTTCAATGTCTTTGTTGTTTTTTTATTTTTTTTGAAATTTATTTTTATACTGGGGTTTAGCTGATTTTCACTGCTGTGTTTATACCATTTTACAACCACTTGATTCACTTACAGAGAGATATCAATACATAGGTTTTAAGATTCTTACTAGTCAGATATATTTTTTGTGCGTTGAATAAGGGGTTTGGAGTCCAGTTCACTGAGCAAGGAACAGGGCTTGTCTGTTACATATGTGGTTTATGGAGTGCTATCTGTGCTAATTTCAAACCCTTGTTTTATGCCTCACCCCACCTCACCTTTCCGTTAAGCAGCCATGGTGTGTTCTCTAAATGTGTGGCTCTATTCTGTTTTGTAGTACATGTCCTGTGTAGCGATTTTTACATTCCCTCTATAAGTGATATCTTATGATAAGTGTCTTTTTCTGTGTGACTTATTTCACTTCTAAACGTTGTACGTAAATCCAGTCAGCATGCTGCTACTAGCCTTATAACATTTATTACATGGCTGAGTGATATTTCATTGTACCTAATTAGCACAACTTCTTTATCCATTTTTCTCTTTCCTGGGATATTTAAGGTGTACCGAATTGGAGTTTCTTGTCAACAGAGCAGCGCTAATCTTTGGGGTGCCCGTGTCTTGTTGATTTTTAGATTTCCCAATTTATATGCCCATGAGTGTAAGTGCCCTATGCTCTCTAGCTGTGTTTTTTAGATGTTTTAGGAAACACCATACACTTCTACAGAGTGGCCTTTGGCAGTTTACATCCCCCCCATCAGCCTAACAAGGCTCCCTTTTCTCCATGGCCTGTCCTGCATTTCTGGTTTTTACACTTTTTTCAGCATGGTCCCCTTTGACCGATGGGAAGTGAGACTTCTTTGTATTGCTGATTTGCATTTCCGGCTTGCTTGGAGAGTCATAATTTATAATTCTGCATATTTGTGAATTGAAGTTTCCTGAGCTTCATTTGTCAACTCGGTTTTTTGGGAGCTGGCCGCAAAACCGGTGGTGTGCTTCTGCCCCTACTGTGGTTTCGGGCGGCAGGCTAAGCCTTTGCTTAATTCTTCTTCCTGATTGGAAATTAGAGTGACTTTTGCCTGTCCGAACATCTAGGGCTTGTCTCTCATTGTTTCTCCTCCTTCCCCTTCATCCTGTGGACATATTCCCAACTCTGTGCAACAGGACATAGGAGGTGCTGACATCCTCAAGTGGGGAGATTGTTAGGAAAGAGGCTGGTGGGGTGAACTCGACCACCATGAGATTAAGAGATGAGGTGCCTTTTCCAAAATCTTCCTGATCCAACCGTGTACCATCTTCTGGGTGTCACAGGCATATTTTAGCTGTAGGAAAGTTCCCATGTATGTAAGGAGAACACCAGGGATTTTTCCAAATCAGTGTCTCCCCGAACCCCAATCTGACGAATTTTTTTTTAAATTTTATTTATTTATTTATTCATGTATTTATTTATTGGCTGTGTTGGGTCCTCTCCTCTGTGGGAGGGCTTCCTCCAGCAGCGGCAAGCGGGGGCCACTCCTCATCGCGGTGCGCGGGCCTCTCACCATCGCGGCCTCTCCTGTTGCGGAGCACAGGCTCCAGACGCGCAGGCTCAGTAGTTGTGGCTCACAGGCCCAGCCGCTCTGTGGCACGTGGGATCTTCCCAGACCAGGGCTCCAACCCGTGTCCCCTGCATCGGCAGGCAGACTCTCAACCACTGCGCCACCAGGGAAGCCCCAATCTGGCGAATTTTTAAGCCACTGGTACATGTATGTTCATTAAGGGACTTTGGCCGTAAGCAGAGTCCGAAATTTAGGTGAGTGAAGTCTTCAGGGTCAGAAACGCTCGCCATCGGCCTCCTTTATGTTCCTTTTTATCTGTAGTTGATACATGATGTCGATATAGATATCTATTGTTTTTCAGATTATTTCCCCTTAGGGGTTATTACAAAATATTGAGTATTGTTCCCTGTGCTATACAGTAGTTCCTTGTTGATGATATATTTTATACATAGAAGTGTGTATATGTTAATCCGAAACTGTTAATTTATCTCTCCTCCCACCTTTACCCTTTAGTAATAAAATATATAAGATTTTATACTTCGTAGAAATCCAGGAGCTGAAAAAGAGGTATCATTTTCAACGGAAATCATTCAAAACAAGATTGAACCTTCAGCCAAGATTAGTAGATCTACATCCTTGGAAAGAAATCACTGCATTTCTCTAATGTTGACCTGACAAATACGACAAACCCCTCCACTGAACTTGCTT
This sequence comes from Balaenoptera borealis, assembly GCF_965194805.1. Taxonomy (NCBI): domain Eukaryota; kingdom Metazoa; phylum Chordata; class Mammalia; order Artiodactyla; family Balaenopteridae; genus Balaenoptera; species Balaenoptera borealis. The sequence continues at coordinate 31,980 of NW_028122821.1, read as the reverse complement.
ATAATAAAGTGATGGAAATATCAAATGGAAGTGTTAGAAACATCTTATTTTACACGAGCCTTATACACTGCTCTATGTTAATAACAGTTTGGCTCACGCATCTATTCTTTGAAGTTACAATGTTCTCAAATTCTGTTACTGATCCTGCAGAGTGGGCCCCAACAAGGGTCCCCCTGCCCAGTGTCATTGGAGCCAACAGATCGAGACTGAGTTTGGTTCAGAAGCAAAGGAAAACTTTATATTTTGATCAGAGAATGGAGAGGTGAGGGCGTGCGCTCCCCCGCAGGCTGTGGGCCGGGCTGCTGTGTAGGGATCCCGTCAGCGTCAGCGGGAGGGACGGGGCGGAGCTCTTGAGGGCCGGGTTGGCTGGAGCTCAGGCTCTATGTGGCGGAGTCTGCACGGGGCCCGGAGAGCTGAGGTGTCGGCCCAGCCATCTTGCACTAGGAAATCCGGTCTGAAGTGCCGGGTGTGGGACCTCTGCCTGTGGAAACCTAGGAACAAGTGAAATTAGAAAAAGCACAAAGGAAAAAAAGGTTAGACTTTATTTTATTGCCCAGATTCTATTTTTATCTCCCAGGAATTTTTAATGGGCTTTGCCAGTGACAAACCCCTCCTCTGCCTCTTGTCCCATTCCACATTCTTGGGGCCCTGAGGGTGCAGACACCTCTTCTGTAAATGCTTCGTGCTGAGTTGGGTGTCCTCATACCCGGGGGGAGGGGCAGGACTTCTCCCCAGCAGCCTCCAGGTGAGGTTTTTTTTTTTTAATGTAAATGGATTTAATTTGCCTATTAAAAGCAAAATTTATCAGATTGGACTTTTTTCATCCAGTGAATATAAAGAGAAATGGAAAAACTTAACAATTCTAGTATGAGGTTTTTATAGAACTCTATCAGAAACAGACATAGATCAAGCTTTGAATAAATCACCACATTTGACCTAATGCAGTTAGAGCTAATATATAAAATCCTGCTCTACACAAATAGTAAACATGCATCTTTCAAAGACACCTGGACCATATACCAAAAATTTAAAGAAAAAGACCAAATTCTAAATCACAAAGGACTCTGAAAGAATCATTATCATAAAGAACGTATTTTCTGACAACAATGCATTTAGATTAAAAACAAGCAATAAAAATATAGCCAAACAAGCCTAACATGACTGGATACTTCAAAAAGCACATCTAAATATGCAATTCATGAGGTCAAGAGTAAATCATGATGGAAATTATACTTATTGCTGCTGAACAACTATAAAAATATTATATATGCAAACTTGTGGGATGCACCTAAAGCTTTTACTATGAAAAAGAAAAAGATGAAAAAGAGGTAAGTTAAAAAATTCAACTCGAGGAACTTAAAAAAGTTATCATGTAAACCTAAAGAAAAAGATAAGAGAAAAAACAAGGAAACAATAGGAAAGATCAGTAAGACCAAAACTGAGCTCTTCAAAACCCTAATGAAAACACATCTCTGACAAAACTGATCCAGGGGAAGACACAGGAAGAGAAGACCACAAAAATACTACTAGGAATGAAAAAGACTGCAATTATGAATATACAGTCATCTCTTAGTACCTGCGGGGGACTGGTTCTAGGACCTCCATGGATACCAAAACCCATGGATACTCAAGTCCTTTAGATAAAATGGCATAGAACATTCAGCCCTCCGTATCTACAGCTGCGAAACTTGCATACACAAAGGTCCATGTAATCAATTTTTTAAATATTTTTCTGAAAATTTAAAGCAAGTCAATAATTTCTTTAAATGGGGACTTCCCTTGTGGTGCAGTGGTTAAGAATCCGCCCACCAATGCAGGGGACACAGGTTCAAGTCCGGGAAGACCCCACATGCCGCGGAGCAACCAAGCCCGTGCTCTGCAACAAGAGAAGCCACTGCAGTGAGAAGCCCACCCACAGCAACGAAGACCCAACGCAGCCAAATAAAAATAAATAAAGACTTAGCTTTTTTAATTAATTTATTTATTTTTGGCTGCATTGAGTCTTCTGCTGCGTGTGGGCTTTCTCTAGTTGCAGCGAGCAGGGGCCACTCCTCACCACGGTGCACGGGCCTCTCATTGCGGTGGCCTCTCCCGCCGCAGAGCACAGGCTCTAGGTGTGCGGGCTTCAGTAGTTGTGGCACTTGGGCTCAGCAGCCGTGGCTCATGGGCTTAGTTGCTCCGCGGCATGCGGTGTCCCCCCAGACCAGGGCTCGAACCCGTGTCCCCCTCATTGGCAGGCAGACTCCCAACCACTGCGTCACCAGGGAAGTCCCAAGACTTGACAATGCTGTGAGTGGGCAATTTGGGCTGGATGGCTGGGATCTCCTTCCACGTGGCCTCACATCCTCAATGGCATCAGCCGGGCTTGTCACATGGCAGCAATGTCCAGATTGCCAGTTTATTATGAAAGGCTATAACTCAGGAACGACCAGAAGGAAGAGATTCATAGGACAAGATGTGGGGAAAGAGCACGGACCTTCCGTGCCCTCTCTAGGTGCAACACTCTCCCAGCAACTCCATGTTCCCCAACCCGGAACCAGGTGAGGTTGATTGTCCCCAGGCCTCCTCCCTCACTGCTCATCTGCCTGAGCACCAGCGTTGGAAGTTTTATAGATTCTAATGACCTTTAAGGGTCCAGGAAAGAGATGCGCAGGGACGCTGGGGGGGCCGGTTTTACCCTGCTCCACATTGGTTCGCCCCCTTAGGCTGACGGTTTCTGCCAGCCTAGATGCTCTGACCAGTAGTCTGTGCTTTCTTCAGTTAGGCCACTGAATTAACGTACAAACAGCACCAGGTGTCAGAGCCCTGCCTGCTCAACTCCCAGACAGTCCAGGGCCGGTGGTGATCCAGGACCATGACGGCCACTCAGTCAACTGCCTTTTGAAGTAGCCGGGAGTCCAGCTGGTCTCATTGGTCGCCGTCACAGTGGTGTCTGTAGGCTTTTCTATGGTGGCAGCGTTATTTAGGGTTCCCCTGCCAAGTTTATTAGCTCCGCTCTGGGTGCAGTAAGTCCTGCAAGCAATAGTCTGTTCTTTTGGGGCACACTCTTGTGGTTTTCTGAGAGAAGCTCCAGGTCAAGTGATGGTCACATGAGTCGTCATGGGGGCCTGTTGCCCCAGGTTGTCTCTCTGGAGGTTGGAGTTGGAGGGCCTCCTCACTCGAGGTCATTGTGCCCACGGAGCGATCCCTGCAACTTCAGGGCATGGTGGGTGGTTAGGAACACCAAGTGGCGTCCTTTTCCCTTAGGAGGGAGCTGGCCTTGCGGGCTGCTCATTTCCAGGTTTTTAGATACCCCCAGTATCCTGGTCGGATGGGGTGGCTGGCCAATGCCTGGAGGGCATTCTTGCATTGTTCCATTTCAAGTGGTCCCAGTTTTTGCACTAATACTCCAAGGGCAATTCGCCTTCGATCAGGAATGTAAAGGTCAAAGGGTTTAGCTAAATTAGGGAGGTCCATGGCAAGGGTCTGAATTGACTGCTCTTTCCTTTCTTGAAAGGCCGCTTCTGGATTCTATTCAAAAGGATCATCATCTTTTCCTTTCAGTGTTTCATATAGAGGCCCAGGTATTAGACTGTAGTTAGGGATCCAGATGCAGCAAATCCCGGTCTCCCCAGGAACCCCTAAGCTGTCTTCTAGTTTTAGGAAGGGTGAGGCTGCAAATGGCTTCTTCCCTTTCCTGGGATGGGCTTCTCTGATCTTCTGTGAGAATGAAGCCCAGGCAGGTCACCTTAGTCTGTGATATTTGAGCCTTTTTCTTGGACACCTTCTATCTTTTATTGGCTAGGTAGTCCAGAGGCCTCCTTAGTAGGGCTGACGATCAGACTGTCGTCTGCATATTGAAGGAGGGTTCCCTTCTCCCGAGGTAGATCTTTTAGGGCTTTAGCTAACGTTTCCCCAAAGATGGTGTGGGAATTTTTGAACCCCTGGGGCAGGACGGCCCAGCAGTATTGTTTTTTTTGTACGTTGAGTCCTGCCACTCATAGCCAAAATTTCTTGTGACTCTGGGACTAATGGAATACAGAAGAAGGCATCATTGAAGTCTAATACAGAATACCATGTCCTGGGGGATGGTAGAATGACCAGCAGGGTATAGGAATTAGGAACTACTGGATGTATATCCTCTGTGGCTTCACTGACTGTCCTGGCGTCCTTTACCATGTCCCCAGCAGCCCACGGGGCTCTCATGGTCAGGCCCCTCCCAGGATATGGAACTCACCTGGGCAGGTACGCAGCAGCCCATGGGGCTCTCATGGTCAGGCCCCTCCCAAGATATGGTGTTCACCTGTGCAGGTACACAGCAGCCCACGGGGCTCTCATGGTCAGGCCCCTCCCAGGATATGGAGCTCACCTGGGCAGGTACCCAGCAGCCCACGGGGCTCTCATGTGCAGGCCCCTCCCAGGATATGGAGCTCACCTGGGCAGGTACCCAGCAGCTCACGGGGCTCTCGTGGGCAGGGCCCTCCCAAGATATGGTGTTCACCTGTGCAGGTACCCAGCAGCCCACAGGGCTCTCATGGTCAGGCCCCTCCCAGGATATGGAGCTCACCTGGGCAGGTACCCAGCAGCCCACGGGGCTCTCGTGCGCAGGCCCCTCCCAGGATATGGAGCTCACCTGTGCAGGTACCCAGCAGCTCACGGGGCTCTCGTGGGCAGACCCCTCCCTGGATATGGAGCTCCCCTGGACAGGTACCCCGGCAGGGCTGGAACCGTGCACATAGCCCTCATTGCAGAGCACCCTCAGCACACCTGTCGCTCAGAGCTGACACAGAGCACCTCAGAGCAGGGCTTGAACTAACAAACAGCAGCTCCGACAGGTCTGTGACCCTAGGCTTCTCTCTGTGCGGCCTCCCTCTGCCTGGTCTTCCAGGGGCTTCCACTGCAGCCGGGGCACCAGGCCTCTGTCTCCACCCACCAACCCTCCTCTCCCTGACTCCTGGGTTCCTCTCATTAGGAGAGGGTCTTCTTGAAGTTGTCTCCCACTCATGGACCAGATAAAATGATTAGAAAACAAGCCAGGGCTGCCGCCCCTTGTCTATGCGGACTCTCGGGACCCTACATCTGTTCCTTGGACCTGGCCGGTGCAGCAAAGCCCATTTTCTGCAACTCTGAGCCCCTGAGGGGCGAGGATTGGCTGACCTGGGCAGCCTGACCCTGCCGGCCAGCCCTTCCCAGGTGTGCCTGGGTTGAGGTCAATATAAACACCCCTCCAGGCAGCAAAAGCCTCTGCAGCTGGGCCTGACGCCATAGTCTCTGCCCCGTCAGCAGTCTCGGGGTTGTGCTGGTGGGAGAGAGTAGCGCCTACGGCTCTATGAGTGGCCCCGTGTGAGTGGGGCTCTGCTGGACTTTCTGCAGGAGTTGCCGGGCTGCCACCTGCTAAAGAAGAGGATGTGTCACCCACACCTGCTGCTGGAATTTCTACCCGGGCAGAGGTGAGGAAGGAAAAAAGCAGTGGGGGCCGGGACAGGAGGGGTACCTCAGGCAGGGAAATGGAAAGCTTCCAGAAGAGCGCCTGGGGCCAGGACCATCCTGGCTGACCTGCAGGCACCAAGTTGTCCTGCGTGCTGTCGCTGGTGTGACTCCAAACCCCTTCCTCTAGGCTTTAAAGTCTTTGCACGCATTCAGGTGTTTTACCTGGGAAGGGTGGGAAAAGTTCAGCAGCAGCTGGCCTGGGGCTCAGCTCACGTTTACTCAGAGACACCTCCTCACGGTCCCCCAGCTTTGCAATGAGGACGCTCCTTGCGGGGGGGCTGCTGGCTGCATGGGAGACGATTCCCCACCTCTGACCAACTTCAGAATTGTTTACCACTGGAGCAAGTGCCCTGATAGGGTTTTCCTCTGTATGACCAGTGGGTTCTGTTTTTTTTTTTTCTTTTTTGGTTCAAGGTAGGTTTTATTCCTCTTTTTGTATTTATAGATATAAGCATGGAAATAATTCATTCATATAAATACGTCTATGGGAAGGAAAGAATTTTTTTTCTGTTTTATTTTTTTAAAATATTATTTATGTTTTAATTTTTTAATTTTATTCATTTTTTTATACAGCAGGTTCTTATTGGTTATCTATTTTATACATATAAGTGTATATATGTCGATACCAGGCTCGCAATTCATCCCACCACCACCACCCTGCCACTTTCCCCCCTTGGTGTCCATACATTTGTTCTCTACATCTGTGTCTCTATTTCTGCCTTGCAAACCGGTTCATCTGTACCACTTTTCTAGGTTCCACATGTATGCGCTTAAATATGGTATTTGTTTTTCTCTTTCTGACTTACTTCACTCTGTATGACAGTCTCTAGATCTATCCATGTCTCTACAAATGACCCAATTTCGTTCCTTTTTATGGCTGAGTAATATTCCATTTTATATATGTACCACATCTTTTCCATTCGTCTGTCTATGGGCATTTAGGTTGCTTCCATGACCTGGCTATTGTAAATAGTGCTGCAATGAACATTGTGGTGAATGTGTCTTTTTGAATTATGGTTTTCTCTGGGTATATGCCCAGTAGTGGGATTGCTGGGTCATATGGTAATTCTATTTTTAGTTTTTTAAGGAACCTCCATACTGTTCTCCATAGTGACTGTATCAATTTATATCCCAACAAATAGTGTAAGAGGGTTCCCTTTTCTCCACACCCTCTCCAGCATTTGTTGTTTGTACATTTTCTGATGATGCCCATTCTAACTTGTGTGAAGTGATACCTCATTGTAGTTTTGGTTTATATTTCTCTAATAATTAGTGATGTTGAGCAGCTTTTCATGTGCTTCTTGGCCATCTGTATGTCTACTCGGGACAAATGTCTATTTACGTCATCTGCCCATTTTTGGATTGGGTTGTTTGTTTTTTTACTGTTGAGCTGCATGTGCTGTTTATATATATTGGAGATTAATCCTTTGTCCATTGATTCGTTTGCAAACATTTTCTCCCATTCTCAGGTTGTCTTTTCGTCTTGTTTGTAGTTTCCTTTGCTTTGCAAAAGCTTTTAGGTTTCATTTGCTCCCATTTGTTTATTTTTGTTTTTTATTCCATTACTCTAGTAGGTGGATCAAAAAAGATCTTGTTGTGATTTTTGTCAAAGAGTATTCTTCCTATGTTTTCCTCTAAGAGTTTTATAGTGTCCGGTCTTACATTTCGGTCTCTAATCCATTTTGAGTTTATTTTTTTGTGTATGGTGTTAGGGAGTGTTCTAATTTCATTCTTTTACATGTAGCTGTCCATTTTTCCCAGCACCACTTATTGAAGAGACTGTCTTTTCTCCATTGTATATCCTTGCCTCCTTTGTCATAGATTAGTGGACCATAGGTGTGTAGGTTTATCTCTGGGCTTTCTTTTTTTTTTCCTTTTACATCTTTATTGGAGTATAATTGCTTTACAATTGTGTGTTAGTTTCTGCTGTATAAAAAAGTGAATCAGCTATACGTATACATATAACACCATATCCCCTCCCTCTTGCACCTCCCTCTCACTCCCTTATCCCACCCCTTTAGGTCGTCACAAAGCACTGAGCTGATCTCCCTGTGCTATGTGGCTGCTTCCCAGTAGCTATCAATTTTACATTTGGTAGTGTATATATGTCCATACCACTATCTCACTTTGTCCCAGCTTACCTTTCCCCCTCTCCATGTCCTCAAGTCCTTTCTCTACGTCTGTGTCCTTAATCCTTTCCTGCCCCTAGGTTCTTCATAAACTTTTTTTCTTTTAGATTCCATATATATGTGTTAGCATACGGTATTTGTTTTTCTCTTTCTGACTTACTTCACTCTGTAGGACAGATTCTAGATCCATCCACCTCACTACAAATAACTCAATTTCGTTTCTTTTTATGGCTGAATAATGTTCCATTGTATATGTGTGCCACATCTTCTTTATCCAGTTATCTGTTGATGGACACTTAGGTTGCTTCCATGTCCTGGCTATTGTAAATAGAGCTACAATGAACATTGTGGTACATGACCCTTTTTGAATTATGTTTTTCTCAGGGTAAATGTCCAGTAGTGGGATTGCTGGGTTGTACGGTTGTTCTATTTTTAGTTTTTAAGGAACCCCCATACCGTTCTCCCTAGTGGCTATATCAATTTACATTCCCACCAACAGTGCAAGAGGGTTCCCTTTTCTCCAATAAATGCCTCTCCAACATTTATTGTTGGTAGATTTTTTGATGATGGCCATTCTGACTGGTGTGAGGTGATACCTCATTGTAGTTTTGATTTGCATTTCTCTAATAATTAGTGATGTTCAACATCCTTTCATGTGTTTGTTGGCAACCTGTATATCTTCTTTGGAGAAATGTCTATTTAGGTCTTCTGCCCATTTTTGGATTGGGTTGTTTGGTTTTGTGATATTGAGCTACAGGAGCTGCTTTTTGGAGGTTAATCCTTTGCCATTTGCTTCATTTGAAAATATTTTCTCCCATTCTGATGGTTGTCTTTTCATCTTGCTTATGTTTTCCTTTGCTGTGCAAAAGATTTTAAATTTCATTAAGTCCCATTTTTTTATTTTTGTTTTTATTTCCATTTCTCTAGGAGGTGGGTCAAAAAGGATCTTGCTGTGATTTATGTCATAGACTGTTCTGCTTATGTTTTCCTCTAAGAGTTTTATAGTGGCTGGTCTTACATTTAGGTCTCTAATCCATTTTGAGTTTATTTTTGTGTATGGTGTTAGGGAGTGTTCTAATTTCATTCTTTTGCATGTAGCTGTCCAGTTTTCCCAGCACCACTTACTGAAGACACTGTCTTTTCTCCATTGTATACCCTTGCCTCCTTTGTCATAGATTAGTGGACCATAGGTACGTGGGTTTATCTCTGTGCTTTCTATCCTGTTCTATTGATCTATATTTCTGTTTTTGTGCCAGTACCATATTATCTTGATTACTGTAGCTTTGTAATATAGTCTGAAATCTGGAAGTCTGATTCCTCCAGCTCTTTTTTTTTCCCCTCAAGACTGCTTTGGCTATCCGGGGTCTTTTGTGTCTCCCTACAAATTTTAAGATTTTTTTTTCTAGTTCTGTAGAAAATGCCAAAGGTATTTTGATAGGGATTGCATTGAATCTGTAGATTGCTTTGGGTAGTATAGTCATTTTCACAATATTGATTCTTCTAATCCAAGAACATGGTATATGTCTCCATCTGTTTATATCATCTTTGATTTCTTTCATCAGTGTCTTATAGTTTTCTGAGTACAGGTCTTTTACTTCCTTAGGTAGGTTTATTCCTAGGTATTTTATTTTTGTTGCAGTGGTAATGGAATTGTTTCCTTAATTTCTCTTTCTGTTCTTTCATTGTTAGTGTATAGGAATGCAAGCAATTTCTGTGCATTAATTTTGTATCCTGCAACTTTACCAAATTCATTGATTAGCTCCAGTGGTTTTCTGGTGACATCTTTAGGATTCTCTATCTATGATATGATGTCATTTGCAAACAGTGACAATTTTACTTCTTCTTTTCCTTTTTGTATTCCTTTTATTTCTTTTTCTTCTCTGATTGCCATGGCTAGGACTTCCAAAACTATGTTGAATAGTAGTGGTGAGAGTGGACATCCTCGTCTTGTTCCTCATCTTAGAGGAAACGTTTTCAGTTTTTCACTGTTGAGAATGATGTTTGCTGTGGGTTTGTCATATATGGCCTTTATTATGTTGAGGTAGTTTCCCTCTATGCCCACACTCTGCAGAGTTTTTATCATAAATGGGTGTTGAATTTTCTCAAAATCTTTTCCTGCATCTATTGAGATGATCATATGGTTTTATTCTACAATTTGTTAATATGGTGTATCACATTGATTTGTGTATATTGAAGAATCCTTGCATCCCTGGGATAAACCCCACTTGATCATGGTGTACGATCCTTTTAATGTGTTGTTCGATTCTGTTTGCTAGTATTTTGTTGAGGATTTTTACATCTATATTCATCAGTGATATTGGTCTATAATTTTCTTTCCTTGTAGTATCTTTGTCTGGTTTTGGTATCAGGGTGACGGTGGTCTCATAGAATGAGTTTGGGAGTGTTCCTTCCCCTGCAATTGTTTTGAAGAATTTGAGAAGGTTGGGTGTTAGCTCTTCTCTAAATGTTTGACAGAATTCACCTGTGATGCCATCTGGTTCTGGACTTTTGTTTGTTGGAAGATTTTTAATCACAGTTTCAATTTCATTGCTTGTGATAGGTTTGTTCATATTTTCTATTTCTTCCTGGTTCAGTCTTGGAAGGTTATCCCTTTCTAAGGATTTGTCCATTTCTTCCAGGTTGTCCATTTTATTGGCATAGAGTTGCTTGTAGTAGTCTCTTAGGATGCTTTGTATTCCTGTGGTGTCTGTTGTAACTTCTCCTTTTTCACTTCTAATTTTGTTGATTTGATTCCTCTCCCTCTTTTTCTTGAGTCTGGCTAAAGGTTTATCATTTTTGTTTATCTTCTCAAAGAACCGGCTTTTAGTTTTATTGATCTTTGCTTTCGTTTTCTTTGCTTCTATTTCATTTATTTCTGCTTTGATCTTTATGATTTCCTTCATTCTACTAACTTTGGGTTTTGTTCTTCTTTCTCTAGTTCCTCTAGGTGTAAGGTTAGATTGTTTATTTGAGATTTTTCTTGTTTCTTGAGGTAGGCTTGTATTGCTATAAACTTCCCTCTTAGAACTGCTTTTGCTGCATCCCATAGGTTTTGGATCATCGTGTTTTTCTTGTCATTTGTCTCTAGGTAGTTTTTGATTTCCTCTTTTATTTCTTCAGTGATCTCTTGGTTATTTAGTAACGTATTGTTTAGCCTCCATGTGTTTGTGTTATTTACGGTTTTGTTCCTGTTATTGATTTCTAATCTCATAGCATTGTGGTCGGAACAGCTGCTTGATATGATTTCAGTTTTCTTAAATTTACTGAGGCTTTATTTGTGACCCAAGATGTGATCTATCCTGGAGAATGTTCCGTGTGCAGTTGAGAAGAATGTGTAATCTGCTGTTTTTGGATCGAATGTCCTATAAATATCAATTAACTATATCTGGTCTATTGTGTCATTTAAAGCTTGTGTTTCCTTATTAATTTTCTGTCTGGATGATCTCCACTGGTGTAAGTGAGCTGTTAAAGTCCCCTGCTCTTATTGTGTTACTGTTGATTTCCTCTTTTATAGCTGTTAGCAGTTGCCTTATGTATTGAGGTGCTCCTATGTTGGGCACATATACATTTGTAATTGTTATATCTTCTTCTTGGATGGATCCCTTGACCATTATGTAGTGTATTTCCTTGTCTCTTGTAACATTCTTTATTTTAAAGTCTATTTTATCTGATATGAGTATTGCTACTCCAGCTGTCTTTTGATTTTCATTTGCATAGAATATATTTTTCCATCGCCTCACTTTCAGTCTGTATGTGTCCCTAGGTCTGAAATGGGTCTCTTGGAGACAGCATATATATGGGTCTTGTTTTTGTATCCATTCAGAGAGCCTGTTTCTTTTGGTTGGAACATTTAGTCCATTCACGTTTAAGGTAATTATTGATATGTATGTTCCTATTACTATTTTCTTAATTGTTATGGGTTTGTCTTGGTGGGTCCTTTTCTTCTCTTGTGTTTCCCACTTAGAGAAGTTCCTTTAGCATTTGGTGTAGAGCTGGTTTCATGGTGCTGAATTCTCTTAGCTTTTGCTTGTCTGTAGGGCTTATGATTTCTCTGTCAAATCTGAATGAGATCCTTGCTGGGTGGAGTACTCTTGGTTGTAGGTTCTTCCCTTTCATCACTTTAAATTTATGCCACTCCCTTCTGGCTTGTAGATTTTCTGCTGAGAAATCAGCTGTTATCCTTATGGGAGTTCCCTTGTATGTTATTTGTCATTTTTCCCTTGTTGCTTTCAATAATTTTTCTTTGTCTTCAATTTTTGTCAATTTGGTTACTATGTGTCTTGGCATTTTTCTCCGTTGATTTATCCTGACTGGGACTCTCTGCACTTCCTGGACTTGGGTGGCTATTTCTTTTCCCATGCTAGGGAAGTTTTCGACTATAATCTCTTCAAATGTATTCTCGGGTCCTTTCTCTCTCTCTTCTCCTTCTGGGACCCCTATGATGTGAATGTTGTTGCGTTTAATGTTGTCCCAGAGGACTCTTAGGGTGTCTTCATTTATTTTCATTCTTTTTCTTTATTCTGTTCCATGGCAGTGATTTCCACCTTTCTGTCTTCCAGGTCACTTATCCGTTCTTCTGCCACAGTTATTCTGCTACTGATTCCTTCTAGTGTATTTTTCATTTCAGTTATTATATTGTTCACCTCTGTTTGTTTGTTCTTTAATTCTTCTAGGTGTTTGCTCCTTAATTCTTCTAGATCTTTGTTAAGCATTTCTTGCATCTTCTCGATCTTTGCCTCCATTCTTTTGTCAAGGTCTTGGATCATGTTCACTATCATTATTCTGAATTCTTTTTCTGGAAGGTTCCCTATCTCCACCTCATTTCGTTTTTTTCCCTAGTGTTTTATCTTGTTCCTTAATCTGGTATAAAGTCCTCTGCCTTTTCATTTTGTCTATCTTTCTGTGAATGTGGTTTTCCTTCCACAGGCTGCAGAATTGTAGTTCTTCTTGCTTCTGCTGTCTGCTCTCCAGTGGATGAGTCTATCTTAGAGGCTTGTGCAAGCTTCCTGATGGGAGGGACTGGTGGTGGGTAGAGCTGGGTGTTGCTTTGGTGGGCAAAGCTTTAATCCGCTTGTCTGCAGATTAAATAAAACTTTAATAAAAAGTTTAATCCACTTATCTGCTGATGCATGGGGCTGGGTTCCCTCCCTGTTGGTAGTTTCGCCTGAGGTGACCCAGCACTGGAGCCTACCTTGCTCTTGGTGGGGTTAATGGCAGACTCTGGGAGGGCTCACACCAAGGAGTATTTCCCAGAACTTCTGCTGCCAGTGTCGTTGTCCTCACAGTGAGCCACAGCCACAGCTACCACCTGCCTCTGCAGGAGACCCTCTAAAACTATCAGGTAGTTCTGGTCATTCTCCTACGGGGTCACTGCTCCTTCCCCTGGGTTCTGATGTGCTCACTACTTTGTGTGTGCCCTCCAAGAGTGGAGTATCTGAGTGGAGTTGAGACTCTGAGACTCTGCATGGAGTCGCACAGACTCTGGGTCCTATGAAGCTTCGATGCTTTGTGGTTCTAGAAATCCTATAGGAGACGGTCCACAGCAGGTGAAGCTAATGCTGTCAGTAGAGGTGGTGAAGCCAAAGATCTGCAGTTCCGACTAGAGGTGCCGATGTACATACAGGACAAAATCATCTCCTGTGAATGTAGTTCAGGCATGTTTAAGATGAATGGAGCCATGTTAATGCCTACCATATTCTATCTTGAGCCTCTCCTCAGGGACCCCCTCCTCAGTTCCCGAGGCTCCTGTAAGTCATGTACAGGGGACTGGAGAGTGGGCTCTGTCCAATCTGAGCCCTGAGTTACCCTGTGTGTATCTTAGGATACTTTGTATTTCTGTGGGGTCTGTTGTAACATCAGCTCTTTCATTTCAGATTTATTTGGGCCCTCTCTTTTTAAAAAAAACATACTACTGTTGTCTTTTATTCTTTACAGAAGTTTAATAAGTGTTTGATCTACCTTGACTTACTCTATGTATACTTTTTTGCAGTGAGATTTTTACTTTTCTTTGTTTTCTTGTTACTATCAATAATTAGTGAGACTTCTTTTAAGCTACCTTCAACATTGATTATAAAGCTGCTTTATTAGTGATGACAGAGCCTTAATGGAAGTCATGTTCTGGTTGTAAATTAGAATGCAATGTGCCAGCAAAAAGCCCCTTAAGTTTATTTCTCATTACTTCTTGTTCTTTTTTTAATTTAATTTTTATTTTTTATCAGAGCAAATTTGATTAAAATGTTTTGTTTGTACATTTGTACATTATATATGTCTATTCAAGTACAGATCCTCTTCCCATGTAAAATGTTACAGAGGGTTCCGCAGACTTCCCTTGCTATATGGTTGGTCTTTTTGAGATATGTATATCATATGTGTTTGTATACATATAGTAACACTAATCTTAATTTATCCATTCCCCCCACCGGTCGTTTTAGATGAGCATAGTTTGTTTTCTAAATCTGTGAGTGTCTTTCTCTGTGGAAATATGTTCATTTGTGTCAGTTATTAGATAACGCCTATAAGTGCTATCATAGAACACAGGTCTTTTGCTTTCCAACTTACCTCATCTTTCGTGATTATCTCCAGACTCATTTGTGGTGCCTCAAAGAGCAATGGTTCATTGTCTTCCATGGCTCATATTCCATTGTGTACATGGACCACTTCTTCTTTATCCATTTACCTGTTGTTGGACATTTTGATTGCTTCACTGTCTTGGCTATTGTGAATAAGGCTGCACTGCAGCTTTTGCGGCCTGTGTCTTCTCGATTCTTGTCTTCTCAGGTGAGAGGTCCAATGGTGCGCCTGCTGGATTGAATAGTACCTCCATTTTTACTTTTAAACGCAGCTCCTTTCTGTTCTCATTATTGGCTGTTACCCCTTTACGTCTCACCAGCAGGCAGAGGGTACACAGTTCTCTAAAACCCCTTCAGCATTTATTGTTTGTAGACTTTTTGCTGATGGTCAGTCGACTGGTGTAAGTTGAAACTTTTTGTAGATTAGATTGCATGCGTCTAACACTCCCTGAGGTTGAGCTTTTATCCATTTTCCTTTTTTTTAAAAAGAGTGTGAGTAAAACTTAACTCTTCCTAATCTCTTCTTGAAACATTTGCCTGTTTTGAATTTTTTGCCCATTCCCTACTTCAGCACAAATATTTAGGGCAAGTGTCCTTTACAGCCCTGAGTCCTTGTGAATGTTAAGTGACCATTGGCTGTGACTTTAAAGCTGCTCTTGCAGGATACGGCCACAAGGTGGCAGCATTTCTCCTTTACCAAATTTGGTTACTAGGGAAACAGAGCCTTAATGGAAGTGGTGTTCTAGGTTGTATATTAGAATGGAATGTGCCAGGAAAAAGCCCTTTAACTTTATGTCTCATTACTTCTTGTTCATATTTGTAACTTACTTTTTATTTTTTATCCCAGCAAATTTGATTACAATGGTTTGTTTGTTCTAGGTGTGCAAGATGTGGTTCTTTCACACATATACGTGTATCTATTCTTCCTCGCATCCTTTGCCAATGTAGGTTATGACACAATGTTGAGCAGTCTTCTCCTGGTCTTCCGTACGTCTTTGGTGGTTATATATTTCACATGGTTTGTATATCTCTGTTAACCCCAATATGGTAATGTATCCAATCCTCATCCCTTTCTATTTGGTGAACCATAAGTTTTTTAATGAATCTGTGATTGCCTTTCTCTGTGGAAATATCTTCATTGGTATCAATTTTTAAGTAACTCCTGAAAGTGATATGATAGGATATGTGCCTTTTGCTTTCTCACTTACTACACTTGGCGTGATTACGTCTAGACTCATCTATGGTGCTGCAAATGGCATTGTTTCATTTTTTTCACTAGCGAATATTCCATCTGTAAATGGAGGAGTTCTTCTTTGCCCACCCATCTGTTGGTGGTCTTTTTGGTTACTTCCATATCTTGGCTATTGTAATACTGGGCAATGCAGATTTGCCTGCCTGTGTCTTTCCAATTCTCTCTTCTTAGATTATAGGTGGAGGAGTGGGCCTGCTGGATCATATGGTAGCTCAATGTTGACCTTTTTAAGGCACCTCCATTCTGTTCTCACTCGTGGCCCTTTCCAACTTACGTCCCCCTTGAAGTTGAGGGTATGCATTTCTCCACAACACCTTCAGCATTTATTGTTTGTAGTTTTCTTGCTCATGGTTATTCTGACAAGTGTGAGCTGATACCTCTTTGTGGTTGAATTCGCATGTGCCTCATAATCCGTTGAAATTGAGCTTTAAGGCATGTCCTTTTTATTTTTCAAGCAGTGATTACCCCTTAGTTCTTCAAAGTGTTCTCTTAAAGTACGTGTCACCTTTTGAAATGTTTTGGCCGTTACCTCCCTGAAGACATTTTGAGGGCAGGTTTCATTTACAGTTCTGCAGTACTTGTTCCTATGAAATGACCATTAGCACAGGCTTTAAAACTGCTTTTGCAGGTAACTGCCAGAGGGCGGCAGCCTTTCTATGTTCCCCACCCTGGTAACTAGGGAAAAGCCCTTGCGGCCTGTGGTGTTTCTCGGTTATAAATTAGAGTGGAGTGTGCCCGGACAAACCCACACAAGCTGATGTCTCCTTACTTTCGTTGGATTTTTAAATTTAATTTTTATTTTTTATTGGAGTAATTTTCCACTGTGTACGTGGACCACTTCTTCTTTGTGCATTCCTCGGTTGATGGACATTTTCATTGCTTCCAAGTGTTGGCTATGGTAAATATTGTTGGAGTGCAGGATTGCCAGCCTGTGACTTTTGGATTCTCATTTTCTCAGGTGATAGGCCCAGCAGTGGGTGTGATTGATTGACTGGTAGCACCGTGTTTCCCTTTTCAAAGCACCTTCTTTGTGTTTTCATTAGTGGCTCTTACCACGTCCCCCTTAGAATCGAGGGTACGCATTTCTCCACAATCGCTTCAGCATTTATTGTTTACAGCATTGATGCTAATGGCCCTTCTGGCTGCTGTGAGCTGATAGGTTTTTGTAATTTGGGTTTGCATGTCTTTGAACATTCGTAAAACTCATCATTTTTCTCCGCCGTTTTCTTTTCCGTTAAAAAAAGGAAACAATTGGCAGTACAATATAACTCTTGAAATTGTCTTCTTTGAAGGTTGCCCTCTTTTGAATTATTTGGTCGATTTTCCACCCCAGCGTTTTTTTAGAGAGCAGGTGTCATTTCCCGAACTGCAAGTTTGGTGAATATTTAGTGACCTTTAGCAATGGGTTTAAAGCTGCTGTTGTGGGAAGCGGCCTCTAGGAGGCAGCATTTCCCCATTCCCAAATCTGGGGAGTAGGGCAGCAGAGCCTTTCTGGAAGTCGTGTTCCTAGGTTGTAAATTACATTGGAATGTGCGTGGCGAAACCCCCACAAGTTTATGTGTCATTATTTCTTCTTGGTTTTTAAAAGTGTTTTAATTGGGGTAAAGCTTAGAATATTGTTTGTCCTAGGTGTACACAATCTGGTTCATTTGTACATTATATATGTCTATTCAAGTACAGATCCTCTTCCCATGTAAAATGTTACAGAGGGTTCCGCAGACTTCCCTTGCTATATGGTTGGTCTTTTTGAGATATGTATATCATATGTGTTTGTATACATATAGTAACACTAATCTTAATTTATCCATTCCCCCCACCGGTCGTTTTAGATGAGCATAGTTTGTTTTCTAAATCTGTGAGTGTCTTTCTCTGTGGAAATATGTTCATTTGTGTCAGTTATTAGATAACGCCTATAAGTGCTATCATAGAACACAGGTCTTTTGCTTTCCAACTTACCTCATCTTTCGTGATTATCTCCAGACTCATTTGTGGTGCCTCAAAGAGCAATGGTTCATTGTCTTCCATGGCTCATATTCCATTGTGTACATGGACCACTTCTTCTTTATCCATTTACCTGTTGTTGGACATTTTGATTGCTTCACTGTCTTGGCTATTGTGAATAAGGCTGCACTGCAGCTTTTGCGGCCTGTGTCTTCTCGATTCTTGTCTTCTCAGGTGAGAGGTCCAATGGTGCGCCTGCTGGATTGAATAGTACCTCCATTTTTACTTTTAAACGCAGCTCCTTTCTGTTCTCATTATTGGCTGTTACCCCTTTACGTCTCACCAGCAGGCAGAGGGTACACAGTTCTCTAAAACCCCTTCAGCATTTATTGTTTGTAGACTTTTTGCTGATGGTCAGTCGACTGGTGTAAGTTGAAACTTTTTGTAGATTAGATTGCATGCGTCTAACACTCCCTGAGGTTGAGCTTTTATCCATTTTCCTTTTTTTTAAAAAGAGTGTGAGTAAAACTTAACTCTTCCTAATCTCTTCTTGAAACATTTGCCTGTTTTGAATTTTTTGCCCATTCCCTACTTCAGCACAAATATTTAGGGCAAGTGTCCTTTACAGCCCTGAGTCCTTGTGAATGTTAAGTGACCATTGGCTGTGACTTTAAAGCTGCTCTTGCAGGATACGGCCACAAGGTGGCAGCATTTCTCCTTTACCAAATTTGGTTACTAGGGAAACAGAGCCTTAATGGAAGTGGTGTTCTAGGTTGTATATTAGAATGGAATGTGCCAGGAAAAAGCCCTTTAACTTTATGTCTCATTACTTCTTGTTCATATTTGTAATTTACTTTTTATTTTTTATCCCAGCAAATTTGATTACAATGGTTTGTTTGTTCTAGGTGTGCAAGATGTGGTTCTTTCACACATATACGTGTATCTATTCTTCCTCGCATCCTTTGCCAATGTAGGTTATGACACAATGTTGAGCAGTCTTCTCCTGGTCTTCCGTACGTCTTTGGTGGTTATATATTTCACATGGTTTGTATATCTCTGTTAACCCCAATATGGTAATGTATCCAATCCTCATCCCTTTCTATTTGGTGAACCATAAGTTTTTTAATGAATCTGTGATTGCCTTTCTCTGTGGAAATATCTTCATTGGTATCAATTTTTAAGTAACTCCTGAAAGTGATATGATAGGATATGTGCCTTTTGCTTTCTCACTTACTACACTTGGCGTGATTACGTCTAGACTCATCTATGGTGCTGCAAATGGCATTGTTTCATTTTTTTCACTAGCGAATATTCCATCTGTAAATGGAGGAGTTCTTCTTTGCCCACCCATCTGTTGGTGGTCTTTTTGGTTACTTCCATATCTTGGCTATTGTAATACTGGGCAATGCAGATTTGCCTGCCTGTGTCTTTCCAATTCTCTCTTCTTAGATTATAGGTGGAGGAGTGGGCCTGCTGGATCATATGGTAGCTCAATGTTGACCTTTTTAAGGCACCTCCATTCTGTTCTCATTCGTGGCCCTTTCCAACTTACGTCCCCCTTGAAGTTGAGGGTATGCATTTCTCCACAACACCTTCAGCATTTATTGTTTGTAGTTTTCTTGCTCATGGTTATTCTGACAAGTGTGAGCTGATACCTCTTTGTGGTTGAATTCGCATGTGCCTCATAATCCGTTGAAATTGAGCTTTAAGGCATGTCCTTTTTATTTTTCAAGCAGTGATTACCCCTTAGTTCTTCAAAGTGTTCTCTTAAAGTACGTGTCACCTTTTGAAATGTTTTGGCCGTTACCTCCCTGAAGACATTTTGAGGGCAGGTTTCATTTACAGTTCTGCAGTACTTGTTCCTATGAAATGACCATTAGCACAGGCTTTAAAACTGCTTTTGCAGGTAACTGCCAGAGGGCGGCAGCCTTTCTATGTTCCCCACCCTGGTAACTAGGGAAAAGCCCTTGCGGCCTGTGGTGTTTCTCGGTTATAAATTAGAGTGGAGTGTGCCCGGACAAACCCACACAAGCTGATGTCTCCTTACTTTCGTTGGATTTTTAAATTTAATTTTTATTTTTTATTGGAGTAATTTTCCACTGTGTACGTGGACCACTTCTTCTTTGTGCATTCCTCGGTTGATGGACATTTTCATTGCTTCCAAGTGTTGGCTATGGTAAATATTGTTGGAGTGCAGGATTGCCAGCCTGTGACTTTTGGATTCTCATTTTCTCAGGTGATAGGCCCAGCAGTGGGTGTGATTGATTGACTGGTAGCACCGTGTTTCCCTTTTCAAAGCACCTTCTTTGTGTTTTCATTAGTGGCTCTTACCACGTCCCCCTTAGAATCGAGGGTACGCATTTCTCCACAATCGCTTCAGCATTTATTGTTTACAGCATTGATGCTAATGGCCCTTCTGGCTGCTGTGAGCTGATAGGTTTTTGTAATTTGGGTTTGCATGTCTTTGAACATTCGTAAAACTCATCATTTTTCTCCGCCGTTTTCTTTTCCGTTAAAAAAAGGAAACAATTGGCAGTACAATATAACTCTTGAAATTGTCTTCTTTGAAGGTTGCCCTCTTTTGAATTATTTGGTCGATTTTCCACCCCAGCGTTTTTTTAGAGAGCAGGTGTCATTTCCCGAACTGCAAGTTTGGTGAATATTTAGTGACCTTTAGCAATGGGTTTAAAGCTGCTGTTGTGGGAAGCGGCCTCTAGGAGGCAGCATTTCCCCATTCCCAAATCTGGGGAGTAGGGCAGCAGAGCCTTTCTGGAAGTCGTGTTCCTAGGTTGTAAATTACATTGGAATGTGCGTGGCGAAACCCCCACAAGTTTATGTGTCATTATTTCTTCTTGGTTTTTAAAAGTGTTTTAATTGGGGTAAAGCTTAGAATATTGTTTGTCCTAGGTGTACACAATCTGGTTCATTTGTACATTATATATGTCTATTCAAGTACAGATCCTCTTCCCATGTAAAATGTTACAGAGGGTTCCGCAGACTTCCCTTGCTATATGGTTGGTCTTTTTGAGATATGTATATCATATGTGTTTGTATACATATAGTAACACTAATCTTAATTTATCCATTCCCCCCACCGGTCGTTTTAGATGAGCATAGTTTGTTTTCTAAATCTGTGAGTGTCTTTCTCTGTGGAAATATGTTCATTTGTGTCAGTTATTAGATAACGCCTATAAGTGCTATCATAGAACACAGGTCTTTTGCTTTCCAACTTACCTCATCTTTCGTGATTATCTCCAGACTCATTTGTGGTGCCTCAAAGAGCAATGGTTCATTGTCTTCCATGGCTCATATTCCATTGTGTACATGGACCACTTCTTCTTTATCCATTTACCTGTTGTTGGACATTTTGATTGCTTCACTGTCTTGGCTATTGTGAATAAGGCTGCACTGCAGCTTTTGCGGCCTGTGTCTTCTCGATTCTTGTCTTCTCAGGTGAGAGGTCCAATGGTGCGCCTGCTGGATTGAATAGTACCTCCATTTTTACTTTTAAACGCAGCTCCTTTCTGTTCTCATTATTGGCTGTTACCCCTTTACGTCTCACCAGCAGGCAGAGGGTACACAGTTCTCTAAAACCCCTTCAGCATTTATTGTTTGTAGACTTTTTGCTGATGGTCAGTCGACTGGTGTAAGTTGAAACTTTTTGTAGATTAGATTGCATGCGTCTAACACTCCCTGAGGTTGAGCTTTTATCCATTTTCCTTTTTTTTAAAAAGAGTGTGAGTAAAACTTAACTCTTCCTAATCTCTTCTTGAAACATTTGCCTGTTTTGAATTTTTTGCCCATTCCCTACTTCAGCACAAATATTTAGGGCAAGTGTCCTTTACAGCCCTGAGTCCTTGTGAATGTTAAGTGACCATTGGCTGTGACTTTAAAGCTGCTCTTGCAGGATACGGCCACAAGGTGGCAGCATTTCTCCTTTACCAAATTTGGTTACTAGGGAAACAGAGCCTTAATGGAAGTGGTGTTCTAGGTTGTATATTAGAATGGAATGTGCCAGGAAAAAGCCCTTTAACTTTATGTCTCATTACTTCTTGTTCATATTTGTAACTTACTTTTTATTTTTTATCCCAGCAAATTTGATTACAATGGTTTGTTTGTTCTAGGTGTGCAAGATGTGGTTCTTTCACACATATACGTGTATCTATTCTTCCTCGCATCCTTTGCCAATGTAGGTTATGACACAATGTTGAGCAGTCTTCTCCTGGTCTTCCGTACGTCTTTGGTGGTTATATATTTCACATGGTTTGTATATCTCTGTTAACCCCAATATGGTAATGTATCCAATCCTCATCCCTTTCTATTTGGTGAACCATAAGTTTTTTAATGAATCTGTGATTGCCTTTCTCTGTGGAAATATCTTCATTGGTATCAATTTTTAAGTAACTCCTGAAAGTGATATGATAGGATATGTGCCTTTTGCTTTCTCACTTACTACACTTGGCGTGATTACGTCTAGACTCATCTATGGTGCTGCAAATGGCATTGTTTCATTTTTTTCACTAGCGAATATTCCATCTGTAAATGGAGGAGTTCTTCTTTGCCCACCCATCTGTTGGTGGTCTTTTTGGTTACTTCCATATCTTGGCTATTGTAATACTGGGCAATGCAGATTTGCCTGCCTGTGTCTTTCCAATTCTCTCTTCTTAGATTATAGGTGGAGGAGTGGGCCTGCTGGATCATATGGTAGCTCAATGTTGACCTTTTTAAGGCACCTCCATTCTGTTCTCATTCGTGGCCCTTTCCAACTTACGTCCCCCTTGAAGTTGAGGGTATGCATTTCTCCACAACACCTTCAGCATTTATTGTTTGTAGTTTTCTTGCTCATGGTTATTCTGACAAGTGTGAGCTGATACCTCTTTGTGGTTGAATTCGCATGTGCCTCATAATCCGTTGAAATTGAGCTTTAAGGCATGTCCTTTTTATTTTTCAAGCAGTGATTACCCCTTAGTTCTTCAAAGTGTTCTCTTAAAGTACGTGTCACCTTTTGAAATGTTTTGGCCGTTACCTCCCTGAAGACATTTTGAGGGCAGGTTTCATTTACAGTTCTGCAGTACTTGTTCCTATGAAATGACCATTAGCACAGGCTTTAAAACTGCTTTTGCAGGTAACTGCCAGAGGGCGGCAGCCTTTCTATGTTCCCCACCCTGGTAACTAGGGAAAAGCCCTTGCGGCCTGTGGTGTTTCTCGGTTATAAATTAGAGTGGAGTGTGCCCGGACAAACCCACACAAGCTGATGTCTCCTTACTTTCGTTGGATTTTTAAATTTAATTTTTATTTTTTATTGGAGTAATTTTCCACTGTGTACGTGGACCACTTCTTCTTTGTGCATTCCTCGGTTGATGGACATTTTCATTGCTTCCAAGTGTTGGCTATGGTAAATATTGTTGGAGTGCAGGATTGCCAGCCTGTGACTTTTGGATTCTCATTTTCTCAGGTGATAGGCCCAGCAGTGGGTGTGATTGATTGACTGGTAGCACCGTGTTTCCCTTTTCAAAGCACCTTCTTTGTGTTTTCATTAGTGGCTCTTACCACGTCCCCCTTAGAATCGAGGGTACGCATTTCTCCACAATCGCTTCAGCATTTATTGTTTACAGCATTGATGCTAATGGCCCTTCTGGCTGCTGTGAGCTGATAGGTTTTTGTAATTTGGGTTTGCATGTCTTTGAACATTCGTAAAACTCATCATTTTTCTCCGCCGTTTTCTTTTCCGTTAAAAAAAGGAAACAATTGGCAGTACAATATAACTCTTGAAATTGTCTTCTTTGAAGGTTGCCCTCTTTTGAATTATTTGGTCGATTTTCCACCCCAGCGTTTTTTTAGAGAGCAGGTGTCATTTCCCGAACTGCAAGTTTGGTGAATATTTAGTGACCTTTAGCAATGGGTTTAAAGCTGCTGTTGTGGGAAGCGGCCTCTAGGAGGCAGCATTTCCCCATTCCCAAATCTGGGGAGTAGGGCAGCAGAGCCTTTCTGGAAGTCGTGTTCCTAGGTTGTAAATTACATTGGAATGTGCGTGGCGAAACCCCCACAAGTTTATGTGTCATTATTTCTTCTTGGTTTTTAAAAGTGTTTTAATTGGGGTAAAGCTTAGAATATTGTTTGTCCTAGGTGTACACAATCTGGTTCATTTGTACATTATATATGTCTATTCAAGTACAGATCCTCTTCCCATGTAAAATGTTACAGAGGGTTCCGCAGACTTCCCTTGCTATATGGTTGGTCTTTTTGAGATATGTATATCATATGTGTTTGTATACATATAGTAACACTAATCTTAATTTATCCATTCCCCCCACCGGTCGTTTTAGATGAGCATAGTTTGTTTTCTAAATCTGTGAGTGTCTTTCTCTGTGGAAATATGTTCATTTGTGTCAGTTATTAGATAACGCCTATAAGTGCTATCATAGAACACAGGTCTTTTGCTTTCCAACTTACCTCATCTTTCGTGATTATCTCCAGACTCATTTGTGGTGCCTCAAAGAGCAATGGTTCATTGTCTTCCATGGCTCATATTCCATTGTGTACATGGACCACTTCTTCTTTATCCATTTACCTGTTGTTGGACATTTTGATTGCTTCACTGTCTTGGCTATTGTGAATAAGGCTGCACTGCAGCTTTTGCGGCCTGTGTCTTCTCGATTCTTGTCTTCTCAGGTGAGAGGTCCAATGGTGCGCCTGCTGGATTGAATAGTACCTCCATTTTTACTTTTAAACGCAGCTCCTTTCTGTTCTCATTATTGGCTGTTACCCCTTTACGTCTCACCAGCAGGCAGAGGGTACACAGTTCTCTAAAACCCCTTCAGCATTTATTGTTTGTAGACTTTTTGCTGATGGTCAGTCGACTGGTGTAAGTTGAAACTTTTTGTAGATTAGATTGCATGCGTCTAACACTCCCTGAGGTTGAGCTTTTATCCATTTTCCTTTTTTTTTAAAAGAGTGTGAGTAAAACTTAACTCTTCCTAATCTCTTCTTGAAACATTTGCCTGTTTTGAATTTTTTGCCCATTCCCTACTTCAGCACAAATATTTAGGGCAAGTGTCCTTTACAGCCCTGAGTCCTTGTGAATGTTAAGTGACCATTGGCTGTGACTTTAAAGCTGCTCTTGCAGGATACGGCCACAAGGTGGCAGCATTTCTCCTTTACCAAATTTGGTTACTAGGGAAACAGAGCCTTAATGGAAGTGGTGTTCTAGGTTGTATATTAGAATGGAATGTGCCAGGAAAAAGCCCTTTAACTTTATGTCTCATTACTTCTTGTTCATATTTGTAATTTACTTTTTATTTTTTATCCCAGCAAATTTGATTACAATGGTTTGTTTGTTCTAGGTGTGCAAGATGTGGTTCTTTCACACATATACGTGTATCTATTCTTCCTCGCATCCTTTGCCAATGTAGGTTATGACACAATGTTGAGCAGTCTTCTCCTGGTCTTCCGTACGTCTTTGGTGGTTATATATTTCACATGGTTTGTATATCTCTGTTAACCCCAATATGGTAATGTATCCAATCCTCATCCCTTTCTATTTGGTGAACCATAAGTTTTTTAATGAATCTGTGATTGCCTTTCTCTGTGGAAATATCTTCATTGGTATCAATTTTTAAGTAACTCCTGAAAGTGATATGATAGGATATGTGCCTTTTGCTTTCTCACTTACTACACTTGGCGTGATTACGTCTAGACTCATCTATGGTGCTGCAAATGGCATTGTTTCATTTTTTTCACTAGCGAATATTCCATCTGTAAATGGAGGAGTTCTTCTTTGCCCACCCATCTGTTGGTGGTCTTTTTGGTTACTTCCATATCTTGGCTATTGTAATACTGGGCAATGCAGATTTGCCTGCCTGTGTCTTTCCAATTCTCTCTTCTTAGATTATAGGTGGAGGAGTGGGCCTGCTGGATCATATGGTAGCTCAATGTTGACCTTTTTAAGGCACCTCCATTCTGTTCTCATTCGTGGCCCTTTCCAACTTACGTCCCCCTTGAAGTTGAGGGTATGCATTTCTCCACAACACCTTCAGCATTTATTGTTTGTAGTTTTCTTGCTCATGGTTATTCTGACAAGTGTGAGCTGATACCTCTTTGTGGTTGAATTCGCATGTGCCTCATAATCCGTTGAAATTGAGCTTTAAGGCATGTCCTTTTTATTTTTCAAGCAGTGATTACCCCTTAGTTCTTCAAAGTGTTCTCTTAAAGTACGTGTCACCTTTTGAAATGTTTTGGCCGTTACCTCCCTGAAGACATTTTGAGGGCAGGTTTCATTTACAGTTCTGCAGTACTTGTTCCTATGAAATGACCATTAGCACAGGCTTTAAAACTGCTTTTGCAGGTAACTGCCAGAGGGCGGCAGCCTTTCTATGTTCCCCACCCTGGTAACTAGGGAAAAGCCCTTGCGGCCTGTGGTGTTTCTCGGTTATAAATTAGAGTGGAGTGTGCCCGGACAAACCCACACAAGCTGATGTCTCCTTACTTTCGTTGGATTTTTAAATTTAATTTTTATTTTTTATTGGAGTAATTTTCCACTGTGTACGTGGACCACTTCTTCTTTGTGCATTCCTCGGTTGATGGACATTTTCATTGCTTCCAAGTGTTGGCTATGGTAAATATTGTTGGAGTGCAGGATTGCCAGCCTGTGACTTTTGGATTCTCATTTTCTCAGGTGATAGGCCCAGCAGTGGGTGTGATTGATTGACTGGTAGCACCGTGTTTCCCTTTTCAAAGCACCTTCTTTGTGTTTTCATTAGTGGCTCTTACCACGTCCCCCTTAGAATCGAGGGTACGCATTTCTCCACAATCGCTTCAGCATTTATTGTTTACAGCATTGATGCTAATGGCCCTTCTGGCTGCTGTGAGCTGATAGGTTTTTGTAATTTGGGTTTGCATGTCTTTGAACATTCGTAAAACTCATCATTTTTCTCCGCCGTTTTCTTTTCCGTTAAAAAAAGGAAACAATTGGCAGTACAATATAACTCTTGAAATTGTCTTCTTTGAAGGTTGCCCTCTTTTGAATTATTTGGTCGATTTTCCACCCCAGCGTTTTTTTAGAGAGCAGGTGTCATTTCCCGAACTGCAAGTTTGGTGAATATTTAGTGACCTTTAGCAATGGGTTTAAAGCTGCTGTTGTGGGAAGCGGCCTCTAGGAGGCAGCATTTCCCCATTCCCAAATCTGGGGAGTAGGGCAGCAGAGCCTTTCTGGAAGTCGTGTTCCTAGGTTGTAAATTACATTGGAATGTGCGTGGCGAAACCCCCACAAGTTTATGTGTCATTATTTCTTCTTGGTTTTTAAAAGTGTTTTAATTGGGGTAAAGCTTAGAATATTGTTTGTCCTAGGTGTACACAATCTGGTTCATTTGTACATTATATATGTCTATTCAAGTACAGATCCTCTTCCCATGTAAAATGTTACAGAGGGTTCCGCAGACTTCCCTTGCTATATGGTTGGTCTTTTTGAGATATGTATATCATATGTGTTTGTATACATATAGTAACACTAATCTTAATTTATCCATTCCCCCCACCGGTCGTTTTAGATGAGCATAGTTTGTTTTCTAAATCTGTGAGTGTCTTTCTCTGTGGAAATATGTTCATTTGTGTCAGTTATTAGATAACGCCTATAAGTGCTATCATAGAACACAGGTCTTTTGCTTTCCAACTTACCTCATCTTTCGTGATTATCTCCAGACTCATTTGTGGTGCCTCAAAGAGCAATGGTTCATTGTCTTCCATGGCTCATATTCCATTGTGTACATGGACCACTTCTTCTTTATCCATTTACCTGTTGTTGGACATTTTGATTGCTTCACTGTCTTGGCTATTGTGAATAAGGCTGCACTGCAGCTTTTGCGGCCTGTGTCTTCTCGATTCTTGTCTTCTCAGGTGAGAGGTCCAATGGTGCGCCTGCTGGATTGAATAGTACCTCCATTTTTACTTTTAAACGCAGCTCCTTTCTGTTCTCATTATTGGCTGTTACCCCTTTACGTCTCACCAGCAGGCAGAGGGTACACAGTTCTCTAAAACCCCTTCAGCATTTATTGTTTGTAGACTTTTTGCTGATGGTCAGTCGACTGGTGTAAGTTGAAACTTTTTGTAGATTAGATTGCATGCGTCTAACACTCCCTGAGGTTGAGCTTTTATCCATTTTCCTTTTTTTTAAAAAGAGTGTGAGTAAAACTTAACTCTTCCTAATCTCTTCTTGAAACATTTGCCTGTTTTGAATTTTTTGCCCATTCCCTACTTCAGCACAAATATTTAGGGCAAGTGTCCTTTACAGCCCTGAGTCCTTGTGAATGTTAAGTGACCATTGGCTGTGACTTTAAAGCTGCTCTTGCAGGATACGGCCACAAGGTGGCAGCATTTCTCCTTTACCAAATTTGGTTACTAGGGAAACAGAGCCTTAATGGAAGTGGTGTTCTAGGTTGTATATTAGAATGGAATGTGCCAGGAAAAAGCCCTTTAACTTTATGTCTCATTACTTCTTGTTCATATTTGTAATTTACTTTTTATTTTTTATCCCAGCAAATTTGATTACAATGGTTTGTTTGTTCTAGGTGTGCAAGATGTGGTTCTTTCACACATATACGTGTATCTATTCTTCCTCGCATCCTTTGCCAATGTAGGTTATGACACAATGTTGAGCAGTCTTCTCCTGGTCTTCCGTACGTCTTTGGTGGTTATATATTTCACATGGTTTGTATATCTCTGTTAACCCCAATATGGTAATGTATCCAATCCTCATCCCTTTCTATTTGGTGAACCATAAGTTTTTTAATGAATCTGTGATTGCCTTTCTCTGTGGAAATATCTTCATTGGTATCAATTTTTAAGTAACTCCTGAAAGTGATATGATAGGATATGTGCCTTTTGCTTTCTCACTTACTACACTTGGCGTGATTACGTCTAGACTCATCTATGGTGCTGCAAATGGCATTGTTTCATTTTTTTCACTAGCGAATATTCCATCTGTAAATGGAGGAGTTCTTCTTTGCCCACCCATCTGTTGGTGGTCTTTTTGGTTACTTCCATATCTTGGCTATTGTAATACTGGGCAATGCAGATTTGCCTGCCTGTGTCTTTCCAATTCTCTCTTCTTAGATTATAGGTGGAGGAGTGGGCCTGCTGGATCATATGGTAGCTCAATGTTGACCTTTTTAAGGCACCTCCATTCTGTTCTCATTCGTGGCCCTTTCCAACTTACGTCCCCCTTGAAGTTGAGGGTATGCATTTCTCCACAACACCTTCAGCATTTATTGTTTGTAGTTTTCTTGCTCATGGTTATTCTGACAAGTGTGAGCTGATACCTCTTTGTGGTTGAATTCGCATGTGCCTCATAATCCGTTGAAATTGAGCTTTAAGGCATGTCCTTTTTATTTTTCAAGCAGTGATTACCCCTTAGTTCTTCAAAGTGTTCTCTTAAAGTACGTGTCACCTTTTGAAATGTTTTGGCCGTTACCTCCCTGAAGACATTTTGAGGGCAGGTTTCATTTACAGTTCTGCAGTACTTGTTCCTATGAAATGACCATTAGCACAGGCTTTAAACTGCTTTTGCAGGTAACTGCCAGAGGGCGGCAGCCTTTCTATGTTCCCCACCCTGGTAACTAGGGAAAAGCCCTTGCGGCCTGTGGTGTTTCTCGGTTATAAATTAGAGTGGAGTGTGCCCGGACAAACCCACACAAGCTGATGTCTCCTTACTTTCGTTGGATTTTTTAAATTTAATTTTTATTTTTTATTGGAGTAATTTTCCACTGTGTACGTGGACCACTTCTTCTTTGTGCATTCCTCGGTTGATGGACATTTTCATTGCTTCCAAGTGTTGGCTATGGTAAATATTGTTGGAGTGCAGGATTGCCAGCCTGTGACTTTTGGATTCTCATTTTCTCAGGTGATAGGCCCAGCAGTGGGTGTGATTGATTGACTGGTAGCACCGTGTTTCCCTTTTCAAAGCACCTTCTTTGTGTTTTCATTAGTGGCTCTTACCACGTCCCCCTTAGAATCGAGGGTACGCATTTCTCCACAATCGCTTCAGCATTTATTGTTTACAGCATTGATGCTAATGGCCCTTCTGGCTGCTGTGAGCTGATAGGTTTTTGTAATTTGGGTTTGCATGTCTTTGAACATTCGTAAAACTCATCATTTTTCTCCGCCGTTTTCTTTTCCGTTAAAAAAAGGAAACAATTGGCAGTACAATATAACTCTTGAAATTGTCTTCTTTGAAGGTTGCCCTCTTTTGAATTATTTGGTCGATTTTCCACCCCAGCGTTTTTTAGAGAGCAGGTGTCATTTCCCGAACTGCAAGTTTGGTGAATATTTAGTGACCTTTAGCAATGGGTTTAAAGCTGCTGTTGTGGGAAGCGGCCTCTAGGAGGCAGCATTTCCCCATTCCCAAATCTGGGGAGTAGGGCAGCAGAGCCTTTCTGGAAGTCGTGTTCCTAGGTTGTAAATTACATTGGAATGTGCGTGGCGAAACCCCCACAAGTTTATGTGTCATTATTTCTTCTTGGTTTTTAAAAGTGTTTTAATTGGGGTAAAGCTTAGAATATTGTTTGTCCTAGGTGTACACAATCTGGTTCATTTGTACATTATATATGTCTATTCAAGTACAGATCCTCTTCCCATGTAAAATGTTACAGAGGGTTCCGCAGACTTCCCTTGCTATATGGTTGGTCTTTTTGAGATATGTATATCATATGTGTTTGTATACATATAGTAACACTAATCTTAATTTATCCATTCCCCCCACCGGTCGTTTTAGATGAGCATAGTTTGTTTTCTAAATCTGTGAGTGTCTTTCTCTGTGGAAATATGTTCATTTGTGTCAGTTATTAGATAACGCCTATAAGTGCTATCATAGAACACAGGTCTTTTGCTTTCCAACTTACCTCATCTTTCGTGATTATCTCCAGACTCATTTGTGGTGCCTCAAAGAGCAATGGTTCATTGTCTTCCATGGCTCATATTCCATTGTGTACATGGACCACTTCTTCTTTATCCATTTACCTGTTGTTGGACATTTTGATTGCTTCACTGTCTTGGCTATTGTGAATAAGGCTGCACTGCAGCTTTTGCGGCCTGTGTCTTCTCGATTCTTGTCTTCTCAGGTGAGAGGTCCAATGGTGCGCCTGCTGGATTGAATAGTACCTCCATTTTTACTTTTAAACGCAGCTCCTTTCTGTTCTCATTATTGGCTGTTACCCCTTTACGTCTCACCAGCAGGCAGAGGGTACACAGTTCTCTAAAACCCCTTCAGCATTTATTGTTTGTAGACTTTTTGCTGATGGTCAGTCGACTGGTGTAAGTTGAAACTTTTTGTAGATTAGATTGCATGCGTCTAACACTCCCTGAGGTTGAGCTTTTATCCATTTTCCTTTTTTTTAAAAAGAGTGTGAGTAAAACTTAACTCTTCCTAATCTCTTCTTGAAACATTTGCCTGTTTTGAATTTTTTGCCCATTCCCTACTTCAGCACAAATATTTAGGGCAAGTGTCCTTTACAGCCCTGAGTCCTTGTGAATGTTAAGTGACCATTGGCTGTGACTTTAAAGCTGCTCTTGCAGGATACGGCCACAAGGTGGCAGCATTTCTCCTTTACCAAATTTGGTTACTAGGGAAACAGAGCCTTAATGGAAGTGGTGTTCTAGGTTGTATATTAGAATGGAATGTGCCAGGAAAAAGCCCTTTAACTTTATGTCTCATTACTTCTTGTTCATATTTGTAATTTACTTTTTATTTTTATCCCAGCAAATTTGATTACAATGGTTTGTTTGTTCTAGGTGTGCAAGATGTGGTTCTTTCACACATATACGTGTATCTATTCTTCCTCGCATCCTTTGCCAATGTAGGTTATGACACAATGTTGAGCAGTCTTCTCCTGGTCTTCCGTACGTCTTTGGTGGTTATATATTTCACATGGTTTGTATATCTCTGTTAACCCCAATATGGTAATGTATCCAATCCTCATCCCTTTCTATTTGGTGAACCATAAGTTTTTTAATGAATCTGTGATTGCCTTTCTCTGTGGAAATATCTTCATTGGTATCAATTTTTAAGTAACTCCTGAAAGTGATATGATAGGATATGTGCCTTTTGCTTTCTCACTTACTACACTTGGCGTGATTACGTCTAGACTCATCTATGGTGCTGCAAATGGCATTGTTTCATTTTTTTCACTAGCGAATATTCCATCTGTAAATGGAGGAGTTCTTCTTTGCCCACCCATCTGTTGGTGGTCTTTTTGGTTACTTCCATATCTTGGCTATTGTAATACTGGGCAATGCAGATTTGCCTGCCTGTGTCTTTCCAATTCTCTCTTCTTAGATTATAGGTGGAGGAGTGGGCCTGCTGGATCATATGGTAGCTCAATGTTGACCTTTTTAAGGCACCTCCATTCTGTTCTCATTCGTGGCCCTTTCCAACTTACGTCCCCCTTGAAGTTGAGGGTATGCATTTCTCCACAACACCTTCAGCATTTATTGTTTGTAGTTTTCTTGCTCATGGTTATTCTGACAAGTGTGAGCTGATACCTCTTTGTGGTTGAATTCGCATGTGCCTCATAATCCGTTGAAATTGAGCTTTAAGGCATGTCCTTTTTATTTTTCAAGCAGTGATTACCCC